>NC_054538.1:22335782-22445782 GCF_017654505.1 Polyodon spathula
GAGGTAAATAACCACACAATACTAGTTACATTTCGTACTTGAAAGGAAAGCCAGAGTGCAAAATAAGAACAGAATTAATCAATTTGCTGTGTGGTGAAGTAAAATCACCCAATAATTTATCTGATATTACAATTCTGACGTCTTTAAAATCAGCCAACTAGGAATATTAGATGTATGTACAGTAATGCAAGCTGTACAGCCAGATTTTCCAGAAAACTTTTTTCTTTCTCTGATCATATTGCCCCACATCACGTCACTTATTTTAAAAACTTTCCTCAAGGTTTGTTTACCCAAACATCGGGTCATACTTCCAATCAAGATGACATTGCATACCCAGAGCCAGACTCGCACACTGCTTAGGTAGCTCTATCAATGTGGAGTGACAGCTTCATTCTGAAGGTGCAATATAAAAATGATACCCACAACGATGGCTTTCTGCTGCAGATAATTCAAGGAATGCAGGATCTCACCTGCAACTCTGGTTTTCTGCCTTAGGTCTATTCTTCAGCTAATCAACAATGCTGACAAAATGTTACACAGACGAGACGACTCCTCATAGGGCAGACATAGTAAGCATCCTTAACCTTCTGTCAGACCTGTTATTTCCAACTGGACCAGACTGTTACAAGGCTGCAAATGATATTGCACTATTTCAATAATAGCAGCCCTGTTTCCAAGATAATCTCTGCACATCACAATTTTATTCAGGCTTTTAGTATTCCAGTCACAACAGTCAGAACTCATTTTTGCTTCCGTAACAAAAGTACAGAACTGAATCCGTCACTTTAATCAATCTGGTATCCAGTTAAGGTCAGCAAACAGGGCAGATTTTATTTGAGCTTATTCCCAGCATGCTTTACTAAAGTTTGAGTCTCTGACAAGGTCAGAGTGAGAACACTCCAGCAGAATTCACCTGTCTCGCTGCCAAATCCCTGGAATGAAAATACTAACTGGCAGGCAAGGATATGAATAAAATTTACATGGGGATTCCATTAGTAAACAAATTATATATATATAATAGATATTAATATATATTATATAATCGTTGGAGATCAAGAGTCGTTTTTCTACAATATTTGTTTCAACATATATTTCACTTATCAGTACAAAGTTTAATATATAACCTTTTTTTTATAGCAACCTCTCAGTTCTCAGCAAAAAGATGTTATAAACAAAGTTGTTATAAAGTGAAAAGTCATAGTTTCAAGTGTATGTATATGGAAAAACAATGAGTACTATAGCTGTAGAAACACCGTTTACTTATACTATACAGATGTGTAAAACAAAAATATCAATATCTTTAAAAACAGTAAACAAACTTGGTACACAAAAGTAGTTTTTTACGATTCTCCACCTCCAGCTGTAAATTACTCTCAATTTTGCGTGAAGCTTCGTAGCCAATTTCAAGATGCTGGATACAACAGATTTGGAGGTGCCAAACTTTTCTGCTACCTGTACTTGTTTAGCACCGGGTTCACGTAGTCTCTCCAGAAACCAAACTTTTAATCGGCTATACAAAGTCATACATGTTTTGAAGTATTCGGTAGAATAATGTCACTGGGTGTACTGTCTGAGTGACGCTACGCACAACATATACGCACACTCACGGCGATCTATGCATGTATTCGTTTTTTTTGCCGCTACGCAGTGATAAGCGTCGTCCGCAAACGATCTATAGGTTTCGGCAGTTGTATTCCAAAATCGTCCCGTACGATATAAGGTTTTAGGTATTGGATGTAATTACATACCCTCCTGTGAAAATGGACACTTTTACCCACCGGTTTTTTGGCTCCAAAACCAAAATAGTCCCAACCAATTATCTTTAGATATTATATAATATATATATATAATATATATATAATATATATATATATCTGTGTGTGTTATATGTCACGGATATCCTTGATATGTGGGGGGAACCTGCAAAAGTCAAACAACAGAATGTTGGACTTTAGAACTACGTAAATTTTACCCTAAAGAAAAGGAAGATAAGTGTGTGGATAGTTGTAAAAGTTACGTACTGTTTTTACTTTGGGGGGGGGGGGGGGGTGGGGGATGGGGGGGGGTGAAAAAACAAATCAATTAAAAATAAAAGCCTGAAAAGTCTTCATTAGATAAGTATTCACCCCCTTTGCTATGACACTCCTAAATAAGCTCAGGTGCAACCAATTGCCTTCAGAATTCATACAGTCAGTTAAATGGAGTCCAATCTGTGTGCAGCAATAACATAGAAGGTTTACAAATGAGAGGAGGCCGTTCAGCCCATTTGGTTGTTAGTAGCTTATTCATCCCAGAATCTCATCAAGAAGTTTATTGATCCCAGGGTGTCAGCTTCAACAACATTACTGGAGAGTTGGTTCCAGACCCTCACAATTCTCTGTGTTAAAAAGTGCATCCTATTTTTTCTGTCTAACCTTCATTTGTGATGCCTGGTCCTTGTTTCTTTTTTCAGGTCAAAAAAGTCCCTTGGATCAACATTGTCAATACCTTTTAGAATTCTTAATGCTTGAATCAGGTCGCCGCATAGTCCTCTCTGTTCAAGACTGAATAGATTAAATTATTTTAGTCTGTCAGTATATGACGTACCTTTTAAACCCAGAATAATTCTGGTCGCTCTTCTTTGCACTCTTTCTAGAGCAGCAATATTCTTTTTGTAGCGAGGTGCCCAGTTGATTTAAATTCAACTTCATATGGATATATTACTGAACCAGGCAAAACTAATGTTATTTTTAGTTTAAACACAAACAGCAAGAAGATTAGACCTTTTGATATTCACTCAAAATCCAAAACACAATCCACCCCGACCCCCCCACCAGTTCTGTTCATTTATCAGTTCTAGTGACTTACTCATTTGTGCTTTGAAGCAGAAAGATAGAAAGTGTGTGTGTGTGTGTGTGTGTGTGTGTGTGTGTGTGTATATATATATATATATATTTTTTTTTTTTTTTTAAAACACTTACGGTTTTTAGTTTATCAAAAGGAGCCGGCTTGTTTACTTTCTCGGGTTCCTTTTCTTTCTTCTTTTCCTCCTTTTCTTTCTATTAAAATTTAAACAGACATAGTATGAAACAAGGGTGTGTGGTATCAGTAGTACAAATGTACATTGTTTAAAAATCCATGCCATTCTGCACCACCAAAATGAATCCAATTTCAACATGCAAGACCATAGCCCCAGTAGTATGTCTCTTGTATTTACTGTACCTATATTTTTCAATGCTATTATCTAAATTATCCTTTAGGCCAGATTCAATAGAAATCTTGCCACTACATCAATTTCATAAATAAAAACACAAACCTAAGATATAACAGGGCCAAATGCATAAAAATCATTAGTACTATATGCACATTCACAGCAATTATGTGAATTTACTGTATCAAAATGGGCACAGTAAATATAGCCAATCAAGTAGCTCAGTTGCATAAGCACAGAATCCCACCCCAATTTAACCAGGTGAAAATGGGTAATTGTGATACCAGAATTTAAGTTCAGCACCACCCACATTTTGGTCCAATCCAGATTTCACTATGACTGTGAGCTGAATTACTCACATTCAAGACAACAATCCATGGGTTTCAAGCTTAGCATGTGACCGATTAATACCTCCCACTTCATAGCAGGAACACAAAGTGGGCAAAAAATATTGAATCATTTTAGAAAAAGTGATTGCATTAATTGAGTAATTATAAAACAGTCACACTGTTACTAAAACGATTAGTAGTATATTTCAGAAGACATTACCCAGCATTATAATCAGCCTGACTGCCAGTTTTACAAAAACTGCATGTCAGAATTGGCTTTACATAATGTAGACTATTTAAAGGGCCAGTGGGGAATTAGGTATTAAGTAATAAACACTGACATCTGAACTATTTTCTACCAGTACATTAACACAAACATGCCATTCACAATATTCATAGCCAGTCTTACTATCCCTTACCACCCCATACAGAATAACTATGAACGCTTGAATTTTACTAATTTCTTTCTTTTAATAAAAAAGATGGGGTTCTCAATGGCAAGAGGTCTAACATTAAACTGCGTGCAGGGCAGACCTTAAGTCTTGTGTGAATAATTTGCAGAGAATTCATTTTCAGGTAGGAGGCAACACTAACTGAGCAAGTTGATTTTTGCTTGATGTGACTTAAGTGATCTCACATCACTGATATTTACATTGACCCTACTAACAGTCACTGTCTCATTGTTACTTAATTCAAAACGGCGGTGGGGATGCCACCCTTGGATAGAAATCTTGTTTGTTTAGGTTTTTTGTAAGAAAACACATAGCAAGCACTTTTTTATTTATTTTTTGTCTTTGATTTATAACTTATAAATACAGAGCACAGCACAAATCCCACACTGGTGCACTGCTATATGAAACATGTTCAGGTTTTCTTATACGAATGACCTGAACCTTTGACCCTCTATCACAGCAGCAAGCATGATCCACACTGAGCAGATAAAAACACATCTCGCTGTCAACTACTACAAGTTCAACATTCTGCCTTTGAAAAACTACTTCTGTATAACAGAAAACACTAGGTTATTAACATAACCCTGGTTCCCTGAAATAGAAATGTAACCATTACCGAATGGGTATTATCCTCCAAAACAACAAGCCTCTGTGACACAGTCATGCACGCCCTAGATGGTATAAAGGACTGTACGCACAGAACTCAACATTTCATCTCACCCGAATGCAAGGGCTCAAATGGAGGCTTCATGATTGCTTCAAATCACCACATTAAGCCTCCAGCGAGGAACAACATCCTTCATAGGCGTCCAAAGAAGCCAAGCTCCTTTCAAAAATTGCCAGGAGCCAGACCCAGAGCTGCAGGCTTGATGGGCAGAGATGCCATAAGGTCCCCCCGTCTGACTGAGCAGGTCTTGGCGCTTGGGCAGTCTCCACGGCTGGCCGCTCAGAAGCTGCATCAGGGCTGATAAGGGGCCAGTAACGGGCTACTAAGAGCATCTTGGTCCTGTCTGATTTTCTCCAGACGCAGCAAGGGCATGGCGAGCAGTAGGAAGATATATACCAGTTGCCTCGGCCACTGGTGTGTTAAGACTTCTAAAATAGCCAAAAGGCATGGGGAGCTAGAGAGAGGCCAAACAGCTGCAAGACCCGGAACTCGTACGCTGTTCCCTGAAAAGTGAACCGCATGTACTTCCTGTGCATTGGTTTTATAGGGTGTGTGTGTACCATACGAATAGCATGTTTTTGCTGCAGAGCTGCTACCTCCTGAGACACCACTAAGGTGTCTTGCAGGTCTGTGACTGATGTTGGAGTCAAGCCCCGAAAGGGGGGGAGGCCGTGCTTGAACTGGAGAGAGTAGCTAGTTTAAATGGTAGTAAGCACCCAGATGTCGATGGTGCACCGATGCCAATACTCCAGATGGCTCCCAGAGAAAGGGCCCTGGGCCTGTGGCAGCAAACCCCTAGGGCCGCTCCTTACCTTATGGCTTGGTCTGAGGCTTTTGCCTCTGAGCGGCGTGGACAGCTGCGGGATAGTTCCGAATACCACCTCTGGCAGCAGGCTGTGCCGGTCCCTATGTTGGAGTCAGAACTGCCAGTTTGCCACTAAATTGCGCATTGGGGGTGGTCTCTTTTTTGGAAGCAAGTAGCCAGGTGACCCCAGAATGACTGGATCTCAAAAGAGAAAATCCAGGTGCACTGGGGGGGGGGACAGGGGACACGACACTGGAGATCGTCATCAAAGACTGACTGCCTTGCCTCACCTTCTGTAGGCCAGGGCACCTCCAAGACTGCAGTGGACCTCTTGATCAATGGCAGAAGCTCTGCTGACAGGGTGAGCGTAACCACAGGGGACGTGGTATCTGACTCCGTGTCCTCAAGTGGGAAGACCAGCTCCTGTTCACCCAGGCAGTGAAGGAGAGCGTGTCATCCTGCTGCCAATCTGTACGCGTAGCCCCCTGGGACCCCAAAAGAGACAGGAGGTGCCAAACATTCATGCAACAACTTTGCGAGGACAGTTCCTTGGTGGGAAATGCTGCCTTGAGCCTCTCCACTTGCTCCATCTGCCGATCGCTTGGACCAGTGACTCTTCATCTTCCTCATGGGACAAGGAGATGAAGACGAGGAAGACCATGAAGAAAGCTTCCTTTGTAGGCTTTCCCATGCGTTTCATCAGCTCTTCCTTGGCATAGAGTCAAGGGGTGAGGACGCAGCCTCCTCTCTAACATAGAGTGATGGGGAAGAACACTGTGCAGGGGTGAGGTACGCAGAGCACTCTGTAGAGCTTTCGGGAGAGATGTTTCTCCAGCGTACAGGAGAAATGCGTACAAAGCTCGCAGAAACTGCGGTTCACCAGTGCCTCCTTTGCATGCTCTGGCCCCAAGCAGGAAGAGGATCTGCTGTGCTTGTCCTCCACAGGCAGGCTGACCTTGCATGGTGTCACGGTGATAAAACCCAGGCACTATGCAAATAGCAAGCAAAGCCAGTCAGTACCCACTAGACTGAAGGAAGCCTGTTTGTTAGTAAACTAAATCCTCGTACTGGTGATGTGAAAGCTTTCACCAAAACGGTGTCAAGATGTTGTAGGAGGGATTCCCGAAGCAGGCAATTGTCCTGCCCAGCAGCTGCTCTTACTGCACGTCGCAACATGCAATACAGACAAGCCTGTGTGTAGTCTCTGTGAAAACAGAAAAATATGAGAAAAGAAATATCTCTCATATGATAATACAGTAATACAATTATTTTAATTATACAAACCGTCTCTAAATATTGTCCAGAGTAAAAACGAGAATAAAATAACGACAGGCTGAGCTATTGCAGCCTGTGGGGATGAGCACAAAAGTCATCCGACTTATGTTACTTGATCTCTGGGAAGAGGGCGACTCATGCCGCCGGCTTGACACTCGGAACAAGGTCGCAGTGGGATATAACAAGCAACAGGCTGTAGTGCACAAATACGTGTAATTAGTAAAACTAATACAGCGATTATTTGTAAGACGACATATAATTTGTATAAAACACAATAACTTAACATTTATAACAGAAAAACTAACTTCTCAATAGGCTAGCCTGTCAGGTCAGTTCTTGAAAGAAAAAATGGCACAGAGGCTCAGCTGAGCAGCTTTGTTATATCTTATTCAGGTTTTGGGTCAAAGAGGTGAATGCTCATTCGGTAATTGTTACATTTCATATTTCAATGGGAAAAGTTTTTCACACATGTATAAGTACAGTACATTCAAAGAGGATACCTCCAACTTGTTTTTCTCAGCTGCTGTTTGCAAGGAAGGACAGGATGCCGAGGGCAGAACAGAATCAGAAGATGTCTGTGCAGAGCAAAAAAAAAAAAAGAAAGAAAAAGGAGAGCTGAAGCAGATAAAATCCAAATTAAGACAAGCAGCAACAAAGCCAAATTTATGTCTTACTATTCTGCCTCTGGGAAACACAATATCAGCGTTCCAGAGAAACAGAACAATTTTATGGAAAAAACACATTCTCCCTGGTGATGCATTAGCAGGATAAAGGCATTATTCTTATCTGAGCTTTATCAAAGGCAATTTAAATGAACCATCATTTTCTTTCATAAACACTACTGATGCAAAAAATGACAAACAAAGCACATTTATTTTTTTTTTTCTTGGATGTGAAGGAAAATTATTCAGCAGTGACAGCTTGCTTCAATGAGCTGATGCAAGTCAAAGTTATTAGGCTTTTTTTCCCCCAGCACCTATCTAAATATGCAGTCTTCAGTAACCATTTTGCTGAAAAGTCTTGGGATGATCTGATGGAGATGAGCAGTTTTTCACCAACACAAAACAGCAATTGTCATGTGAAAACCGGTACCACCCAGTAAAAATAATTACTAGTCCACTGCCAGCCATCTTACTGCTTGTCATCAAAAGACTTACAAGCAAAGCAGCAACCTGCCATTTCATCCACTGATAAAAAGAAACTAAAAACTTTGCCACAAATACCCTCTACTGTAGGTTTTCTAAGCAACAAAGCAGTCTCTGTGCTCAATGATGTCTACGCTGTCTGGAAGAAAAAAGTTAAAATAAATGGATCCATTATGGTTCAGGTTATTTGCAGTGTGAAAGAAACCTATTATTTAGTGGATGGATTTTTTTCATAATCCTTATTTTATTAAGTTAGCATGAGTAGAACACTTTCATTGGATTCACTAGGAGCCTACCAAGTGATATTCTTAACTACTTTACAATTTTGCCCATAAATAACAAAAATAGAGGCCCAAAGGAAATGAGCAATACTGTAAAATTAACCATTAGTGAGACAATAATAATGCTGGTCGATGTGCAGTGACGGAAGATGTCTAAATTAGGCTTGCTTTTGATGTACAGTTGTACAAATCTTCAAAATGTTTTTCTACCATATACAACCTATGCAATACTCTTGCTGACTTCATGTCAGATGTTTATTTTCTGTGAATGTCTTAATTTTACTTCCTTTTTCTACCACTAAATAAATTATATAAAACAAAACTGAAACACCATGTACAGTTAGTCAAAGCACATCTTTAATCTATAGCTTAATACTGCCCAAGACTACAAATTGGGAATGAACTGCAGAGATCTTCTGCACACTGGGAGACTGGCAAGTGCCATGGACACGGGCAATCAAATCTCTAACAATGCAGCTACACTGAACCAGGAGACAGCTCTGTATCTACACATAACTATTTAGATGTACAAATCTTAAAAAGGATTAAAATAAATAACATCACCTAAACTGATTAATGCATTTAAAAAACAGCATAATCTTGTATCTTTGTTGCCAATTTGTAGATTTATTGATTAATGTTGTGGATCCTCAGGTAAAAAGCCATTATCTTAATGTAATCAAACATTGCCATGGAAAGCCTTTACATATGTTATATCTTTATTTGCTCTAATATATGACATCTAAAATACTTTGAAGGCTTATCAATAAAAAAAAGTGTTTAACTTATTAAAGTTCTTCAAAAATAGTTTCAAGCAAAAAAAAAAAAAAAAAAGCAACCAAAGTAAAACCTTTCTAAATAAAAATCATTTCATTTCTATTCCTCTGAATAATCCATGTTATACTATGTGTTGTTAAAGATCTTCCCATACAGAATGTTATTTACATTTTAAATAGTGAGCAGATAGGTTTGTTGAATGAGTAGTCTTGTTTCTTGGCATAACAAAATACTGAGCAAGTCATGTGATTTCATAAAAACAACATCAGGTGCTCAGTGTTTGGTATTTGAGTTTAAAATTGCCAAAATTAGTTGATTAAGACAAAAAATGATTAACACAAGAACAACGAAAGATACAACCATGCCCTGCTTGAGTAATGAAGATCTCCTGATTGCTAAAAACATGACTGAAGTCTATTGAAGCAGAACATCTCATTCTACGGGCAACTTCTCTCACAATCAGCAGACTAGTCCAGAGAAACCAGGAAACCGGCTCCGTGTGGGACAGGCCACGTCCTGGAAGGCAGAGGGTCACCACACCGGCCCAGGACAGTCATATCCGACTATTCCGTCTGCATAACGGTTTTCAGAATGCAGTGGCTAAAAATTCCAGGAAGAAATCCGCACGTCAGCAGAATGACTAACTCGCCATCTGCATGAAAATGATTTGCATGCTCTGAGGCCGTTCTGGGGTAATAGCTGAGAGACAAAATCACCATCTTCTGTGGGCCAAAGAACATCTGAGGTGGCGGCAGAGAGTGGTGGAGTGTTTACTTCACAGATGAAGGTCGTTTATCCCTTGACAGACCTGATGGCAAACAATGTGTGTGTGTAGACGTCCTAGTGAGTGTTATGCCAACTGGTTAGTTGATTAATAGGGTATAGCTGGAGCCCGTTCCCGTCCCCTGAACCTTGCATAAAGGCTTACATTTAATGTTATGCCTTACATTGTCATAACACCTTTTATAAACATGTATAGATCTTGCTCTAATTGATGGTTAGTCTTAAACTGAAGTGTTAAAGAAAAATATATTTTATTTGTATCTATGCATTTTAAAATCAGGATTATAAGACATTTCACACTAAGATTTAAAAGTTTTAGCTGCAAGTCTATAGAATGTCCAGCACTCTACTATACAGCTATAAAATTATGCATGGTGACGATATGTGATCTTGAGGTTACTTTGCACCTCATCTTACTCAATAACTGCAGTAATTTTAGCATCAGCACTCAATGTACCATTCCCATCCAATCAGGCTTGATAGACTTGCATTCATATATGGATCTGAGCCTATGGCTGTCATTTGCTTTATCACATCTTTGACCTCTGGTTGATTACATAGTTCAACAATTATTGCAAGCTGTTTTTTCCAATGTTCTTTTCATTATCACTACTACAAAAAATGACTCAACCCAGGGGAGCACTATTTAAACAATGTTCTCAAATACCAAGTCTGGCACCACAAAACAGTCTCACAGAATTTTTTTTTTTTCTTTAATATTTAAAAAAACAGTGCTTTTAAAGAGTTAAGACCATCACTCTAAGCCCATCTATTTTTAAAAAGTTATTTTCTTACTTTACCAGGAATGTCAAATATAAAAGCAACAGTTTATCTGGTATCAAACTTAAACCAGTAACTTAGAACCTGTTGCTCACAGTTACTTACTGGATTTTGTAAAGCTCATTTGTGATGGAACTATAGGCCTAAAGTATATGAAAAACACAAGCAATATAAGGCATAACATATTACAAATGAAGTAACACCTTAACTGCCAGGTACCACTAAACAAGACTAAGCCTTTTGGTGAAATTCCTTTTCACCTCAATGGAAGCACTGTATTCAACATCTCTTGCAAAACAACACATTCAAGAAAGATAGATTTCCTTATTGTTTTTAAATAATTCATTTGCATATTGTAACAGGGCAGGGAGGGGGTTAATATCCTCCCTGCCAAAAAAAAGTGCAAATGCACATGTATGTGTTTAATAGTGAATTGTTTTATTGTTAATTATCCCCTGCACCTGGCTGCCACTGTAAATTAGAGCCAGGTGCAGGGTATTTAAAAGGAAGCAGCCAGTTTGTTCAGGGCTGCTGCTGTTTGGAGGGCCTGGTTGATGGTGCTTTCAACCGTAAGGAGAAAAAAAAAAAAAGGTACTGTGTAAAAGCCTTTTTTTGTGTCATGTTTTTTTGTTAACAGGCAAACAGCTTAGCTGTCCTGTTTATAGTTTAGGTTTCTGTTGTTCAGTTAGTGTTCTAGTAAGAGCTAGTGTTTGTTTTGTGTTTGTTTATTTTATTTTGTGTTTAATAAAAAGTGCGTGTTAGCTCTTTAAAAACGTCCATTTGTGTCCTTGGTCCTGCTTGTAAAGGGGCAACGAACCGTGATGATGTGCAAGCTTTATTACAATATAAAAGTCATAATTTGAAGGCTTCAAAGAATGCTGCTTTCCGTTAATTATAAGGAAGGGAGTGATACCTTACCTCTCTTCCAGGACAAGCACTTCTAAAATAAAAAACACCATACATACAAAACTGTACCCCCTTTGGTGATAACTAGGAGACTTAAAATCAGTTGCAGCAGAAAAAGCATTTAAATTGCAAAACCCTCAGCATTGGCAACTTAACCTCTATCAAATGAATCTATCAATAAAGCAAGTAGACAAGCACACAATAAACAGCTCAATTCAACTCATACAACAGAATTTTTATCAGGTGGCATTTACACCAAGTTACTGTCCAGGAGATGTAGCACATTCAGTCCAATTAAATAATGCACCTACTTATGTTGCACCTCATTGTAATGTTATATTCTGAAATGTGATACCGGACTTTACAATGTGATATTTTGTAATGTGATACTTTGTACTGTGATATTTTATAACACTTGTAAGTCACCCTGATAAAGGTATCTGCTAAGAAATCAATATTATTATTATTATTATTATAATAATATCATCAAGACGCTATAAAAGCTGGATTACCAGGGGGGGAAACTGTCTGGTGCAAAAATAAATAGGCTCGGTTTGCCACCTCAATTGATAACAGAATTTATCCTCAACAGTCTGTAACCCATTTGATCCAACACATACAGTATTTACTACTCCAGTGCTAAATAAGATATACATTACACAGTCTGAATATGTTTAAACTTAGAGTTCAGAATTGTACTGTAATTATTTTTTACAGTAACTATACTATTTCCGACATGTGGGAAGAGCGGTGGCATATCTTAATAACTAATGCTTAGGGTTAACAGTAATCGGCCACCACAAAATGAACATTGTATTCTACAATCCCCCAGAAAGACTTGTCTCACCACCTACAAGAAGCCCACCGGCTCGCGATGTTCAGCGTCTTCAAAACCACATTAAACAAATTAAAAGCAGGCTCTTGCATCCAGGTGCTTTTTTGTTGCTTCCCATTGCACAGCAGAGCACCTTCTCATTTTTTTCCTAGCTACTCTTCAACAAATATATTAACTGAACCTGCTGTAATGGTGGGATGACAGATTTACAGACATATACATTTTGGGGCTTGATGAAGGTGGAAAGGTATTTCAGTGGTTTGTAAAAATGAAGTGAAATTTAATCTGTGAAAAAAACAAGTACAGTAGTGGCTGTAAATTTGAAATTTTATATATATGCATCAATAACAGATTCTGAAATAGCAAGGGAGGTTAAAACAAAATGTGGATACAAAATGGTTAATTTTCAACGGATGACTCCAATAATCAATGGTATAGCTGTGTAAGATAGGTGAAGACTCTCACTATCTCCACAGGTCTCTATCATTGATATGGCCAAAGTTTAAAAATAAATAAATTAAGATATCACAGTGGAGCATACTGGACAACACAAATTTATGTGTGATAAAATGCTCCCTACATAAGTTGTTTGATAATGAATTATTTAATACCGTCACCATTCTCTCTGTACCTAAACATATTATAGACACTAAACCTAAGATGCTACAAAAGTTAAGCCCCCACCAACATCCAAAACAAGTACACAGGAAAATGGAATAATAAAATCACTTACGGTGGTCCCATTTAAGCCAGTCTTATCATAATACTTCTTCTTTTCATATTTATCCCTGATGAAAAATTCCACTGCTCTGAGGAGAATGCAATTAAGGAAAATAGAATGCAGACGATTTGAACCATCAGTACCACAACTAATGAGCATCTCTCACCCCATCTTCACAGCAGGTTATTCTGCTAGCTATTTATTATATTAAACCACTAACATGGCAAATACATTTTACAAGCAGGTCACCTGAAGCACTTGCTGCTGACAAAGGTAATGTGTGGATTTTTTTCTGTCTATATAAAACAGTCAAGAAAACACATTAGATACCCCCATTTAAAAGAACCACTTGATTATTATGAATAGGAATAAAACACCAGTTTGTGTTTGATTTTTTTTTTTTTGAAAAATGAATATGTAAAGTACATAGATATAAAATGGCAAAATGGAACCTATCGCAGAAATAATCTGGAGACGACAGATTAAGGCTTTGTTCCCCTAGCTACCTGCACAACACAAGCTGATTAAATCCAGATTCTCAGACATTACTGGATTTTCACCCTTCATGAAACTTTGATCACAATACATTTGTACAGCTAATAAAACATTTATGATTGCAGGTGGGAAGAAATGGTGGCTGAACTGAAAAAAAAGAAGATACATTGAGAAAGAACTCCTCCAGCAATAATATTTAATAAAGACAAAGACAGCTCGGGGGTGGTGGTGGAGTCATGGTTATATAATGCAGCACAACAACTTTGTTCCAAAGCTACAAATGAAGTAAATAATTACAGTTTGAACAAAAACGCATTCTGTAAAAACAGATGGTGCAATCTGTGTTAGAATATATAAGTCGAGCAAAACAAACGAATGCCAGAGCCACCAAAATCTCTTAAAGGCTCATTTCCTTTGGGGTTTGGAATACTGAGAAATTTCATAAACAGCACAATGACTATTAAAATTTTTTTTTTAAAAAAAAGCCACAAATAAATTGGTATGTCACACACACACACAACATACCTGCTCCCAGCTAAAGGAAAATCATGTAAAAAAAGCACCATGACCTAGATCCACTGTATGTATCTTAAAGTGACATACATACAAGAATCAATATATCACCAGCTTCCAGTTGAACTAAAGGGATCAGATACTGGATCCAGGCTCTGTTTCTGCTAACATTTTGATCCGGTTTTAATTACTCTGACAATTCAAAATACATATTTTTATTATTACAGATAAAAAATATGTTGTACCCTAGCATCCGTTCATTAATTTTATAGATAGATAGATATGAGAGAGAGAGAGAGAGCGATTAGGGCTGTCAATTAATCTCAGTTAACTGCTGGGAGATACATTTTTAGCGCATGTTAAATCTGACTCCTGTCTTGTCCCTCTCAACATACCGTAATTAATTTCCTGCAGCACCAATTTAGTGCATGCCAGGACTGAATGAGTGTTTTCATTTTTTAAATATAAAATTAGTCATGGAACTGCATTGTGTAGCAAAGCACTCAAACTGAAGGACTTGTGAATGAGACTTTTTTTTTTTTTTTTTTTTTTTTACTTTGACGGTTCATTGGATAGAAAGAGAGTTACTTGTTTCTATTGTCAAAGTGAGTTCCAGTATCACATAAGGGTACATAGTCTGCTCCACCACCCGCATGCTAAACGTGCTTTCCCTTCTCAAAATAGTCTTGCAGTTTTTCTGCTATAGACAACAATTAAGCAATAACACACAAGAGGGCATGGGTTGTGCTGGATATGGTCACTTACTGGTGCGTCGTTACTTTTTTTCATTCCTTGCCATTTCTTCACAGTAAACAGTGGCCACAGTTACATTTTATTAAAGTAACATGAGGTTCATTTGTGCCTTTTTGTAGCTGAACAGCAAATGAAATGGTGTCGTAAAATAGCGAGAAAAAAAATCAGTTTTGGTTTATAATAATTAACAGAAGACCACAGCTGCAATTGCACAGCATTAAAGCATCACCCTCATTTTGGTAATTCAATCAGGTTTTCATAACAGAGATGAAACAAAAGCTATTTGGGAATCTGTGCACTCAGTTACTTAAATCTTGGACACCTATTAATTTAAAATAGATTCAACAAGATAAAAATAATAAAACATAAAATTAACACGGATGTCCAACAGCATAGTTTGATATAAAAGCAAGGGTATTGAGAAGAGCTGGTCTGCATGCCAATTTCCTGCTAAAAATAAACAAACAGTTTTAAACAACAACTTGGAGGTGGGTAACATCTTCCTTGAAAAACCTGACTATAAAAAGTGGACACACAGTTGAATGGAATGAGGGAGCTACCTCAAAAAGGAGTTTACAAGAAACAAACATTTAGAAAAAAAAAAAACCGTACAGACCTATGAAAACACAAAACACTCTATAAAAATCATATTTTTCTCCACATTTCACTACAGTGCACATTTGCAGATACATTCAGCATTTCTGTTTTATTTCAGCACTGGCTTCTATTAAAACGAAGAGAGCAAAGGATACTGGTCTGTCTGTGGTCTTCTGAAGTTATCTGGAAGATTGGCTTCATACAGCTTTCTTGCCTTGGTGTTTCCCATGTCCTGAACGCTCTGAGAACATAAGTTTGAGTACAAGTTTAAAACAAATAAATACATAAACGTTAGTTTAGAAAAATAATGTACTTTTCACAAGGACTATACGCCTTATTCACGCAGCGGCCACGTTTGGCTGAAAACGAGGCTTGGTGGGCAAGCAACTGAAATGGCCGCCACAGCTACTGAAATTAATCTTTAATATGTGTTCCTCAAATAAAAGTTGAAGAAATTATTAAATAATTATTAAATAATAATGTGAGGATTCCGAAAAACATACAGCAGAAAGGGTACATATTAATGTAACATTAAGAATCTCCTTTCTGACAAAGTATTGTGTAACTCAAGCATATTTTTGGTTAACTTGCGTTACTAAACTTTTTTGTAATTTTGTTCAGTTGTGCTTAATAAAGCCTCTGTTAGTACACTGGCATTGTCCGGAAGCTAGCAGCTGCACTCCAAGCCTCGTTTTGAGTCTGCCGTGAATAAGGTCTATTGTTTATTGTGGGTCTCGCGTTTAAATGTGCACACACCAAAGCATCATGTTCTGCCCGCTGATAAATGTTAATCCAAAACAGATATGTACCACTAAATCGTTTTATTTTGTCATTCATGAACAGCTTCATATTCTTTATTGCTCACTAAATAAGTTTTGGCAACTTACAATATAATTCAATTTTAGTTTTCTTTGCATGGGTTTACCCCTAGATTGTACCTCTATCGTAATTTGGCATAAGTGTAAAAGTACCGCAGCGTAAATGTTTACAATTATTTGTAAACATGGAAACCCGACTGTGTACCCCCCTCAAAGCCCAAGAGGCATGCAAAGTACTAACTGAGAATGCTAAAATAAGGAAAGTAACTGAAAAGAAAAAAAAAAAATGTTAAACCTGATTCATCTGTTCAGTTTCTTTGTTATGGATGGCCCTTTGACCAAGAATACATTCTAACAAATTCACAAACTGCATGCATACGTTTCTGGAACAATGGACAGTCCTAATGGTGCAGAGGTTCTCAAACTTTGTTGTTCAGGGGGAGAGACTGTGCCAACCCCCTCCCCCAAACTAAAAACTGAGTGAAAGGAACCTCGCAAACAAGTGCACAGTAACTTTGTCTGCAAGCATCATAAGTCATTTGTCAATACTTCTCAAAATTCAAGTGGATTTTTATTGTACAGTGTATCATTACCCTTGCAGCAAACCATGTATAAAACACATTAAATGTTACCCAAATCCCAGTCTTACGTACATTAACAAACGTTACAATGTAATAGTGGTTTGATCTCTAAATTCCAAAACAATTAAATGGTGAAAACACACAAAAAAAGTGCTCAAACAAACTTTACAATGAATACTTAGCACTCAAGAATTATTTGGCCATAACAACTCAAAGTGATGCAATACATTCTGAAACACTGCAATCTTCCAGGATTACCATATTTGACAAAACCAGGTTTAAGGATGTAAAAATCAGGGACTGCAAGAGAAATTCGGCATAGACAAATGTTGTATCTTTTCAAACAGTAATCTTTTAGAATCATTTAAGTGTTAAAAGTGATTTATTGAACTGAAGCCATTACTGTATTGACGGTCATCACTGTAAGTTGTTTATTTATTTATATTGACCTGTATTTGTTCTTGTGTCCACTGGTCCAGATTCACTGACTTGACCCGGGATATGTGAACGCCAAGATTTCGATGGATTCCAGCACATCGAATACAAATAAAAACACCAAGATTCCACGATGCCCATCTCGGACCTGTACACACACAAAAAATAAATAAATAAAAAGAATACCAGTCAGATAAGTTATTTTGTAGCCAAGGCTTAAGGATGAAGTTAATATTCTCTGCAAAAAGTAACAGCAATTTGGATTGGAAAAAGGATCAACAGCTATGTGTTAGGAAATTGACTTCTTAGGATGACTGCTTATAAATCACCCAAGTAGTAACAAAATTGATTTCTTCACTTCTTGGCTGGTCATTTTATATATGACTGGCTGACATTTTAGGAAAGATTTACTCAAAAATGACTCCTTTGGTAAGGAGAATTAGATCTCAAAACATAATTACGCTGCATTCCAACTCCAGAACTGATTTAACCTAAATCCATCTGGAGGTTTCTAACAAGTACAGTGTCTCCATGTATGAAAGAAAGAGCTTTGGAACCATTTGCAGTTAAAGCAAATACCTGTTTTCTAAATGAACATTTATCATTGCCTTGAGGGGGGGGGGGGGGGGGGTTGTCAATTAGCATAACACATCAGATGCTTCATTTTAACATTGTACATAGTTCATTAACATTACTTGATTAGACTTTACATTTATTGTTGGCTCCAATTCTGATTCTAAATTAAGCCAGAAGTATGCATAATAACAATGCATTTCCACTCTTCATCTGCAGAAAACAGGATATGGAACACCACTGGCAACAGCAATTTATGATGTATAACAAAGTCAGCAAAAACAAGAGCATTACCAAAGTCACTCGTGAGCCACTGTAACACTCAAAACATTTGGACAAACCCAGATTGATGTTCAACTGGATAAGAATAAGATTGTTTCTAAACAATGCACAGTCTATAGGAATAACAGCAATGTTTTTAAGCAAGACTAAAATCTGTATATTTTTACTTATTTTTGTATGCTAAAGACAAAAAACCACCAGCACAGTGCAGAATTTCACAACAGAATATTCTCAATCAAAAATTGAAGACTGAAATTTTCTTTAGATTTTCTTTTATATATAGAGTATATAGGAAGAAATGTTTCAGTAACAATAATAATATTCATAATTCAATTATGAATACACAGATGTGTATTATTGTTAATATACATTTGTACGATTGATTAATTGAAAAACACTTGTCAGCAATATCAATGCTCATCTGTGCCAAAGTTTAGAGAACTATGCAACCCCTCATTGTAGCGCAGTTATCCATGAGAATGCAGACTTCTAGTCCATGATAGCCCAGCAACCTGCAAGATGCTGCCTACACCTTGATGGATATTAACAGCTGTGGCAATATTCTGTTTCTCCGAAATTAGATGATCTACCTTCTAATCTTTTTCATCATAGAAACAACTTGAATGTGTATTATCTTGTTAATGGAAAAGTTGGTTTAAAGAGCTGCATAAAATTCAGTTTCTAAGCCTTTACCAACCCATGTTTGTCTGTTCCACACTTCCTTGACATGTGAAGTTTACTGAGTGCTTCTTTGTCCTCTGCAACTCACTTGTGGAGATCAGTTAGATGTGGAATAATGGCAAAAAGGCAAGCAGAGTTCCCTAACAAAACGCACATATTAAAACTTGATGTTAATAACTCAATCTGCTGTGTTTGGCTCAGCACCTGGAAGGGTTTGATTATTTAGTTGTGCTGCAAATAATTTCACATCATACCTTTTTGCCACTGCTTCCATAAATTACTTGAGAGCGGATATACACAACAGGAACGTAATTTCATACCCACTGTCCATACAGCATGCAAATATATTAGTCCCTCCATGATTCCGCGATCGTTGGGAAAAAAAAAAAAACTCACATTTGCTCTCCATTATCACTGTACATGTCACTAGAGCACATACATGCTATTTGTATAGTGTGAAATCTGCAGGGGTTTCAGTGTGAGTTTTAGTTGAGCCATGGAGAGATTCCTAAGGCCATCGGTGAGCTCTGGAAACAAATCTAAATTACCACCAAATATAATGGCAAAAGACAGGGCACAAATGCCAAATGCAAGTCTAGTATATCCAATAACTCACTGTCATAGCTTCTGTTAAAACAGCCAAAGACCGTAACAATGACCATGGATAGACAAACAGTGGCTACTGAAGAACTAAATAATGGTAAGATTATTATTAACAGTTTAGGTCGCAGGTTCAAAGCGAAGCGTTGTTCTTTTACTCCTATGTGAAAGGTCAGAGAAAAACAATTAGGACCCTGCTTGTACTCCCTATGTTGCAGGTATATGGAAATACACACGTTTTTGTACATGGTGTAGTAACATGAATGCTGAAAAAGGAAGAGGGCGGCGAACTATATTAGATATATATTAGATATAGCCGATTACCTGCGATGACTTACCATTTTTGTGAACATCCTAACTTTTTTAAATCGTTACTTTCCCGTTTATGTTGTGGTATGTGATGGTACCACTTCCACATTGTGGCCTTGGTCAAACAAACAAAAAAGTTGCAGTCATTGTCGCCTGTTGCTCTTTCCAAGAGCTTGTCACAGCTTTCAAACTATTTCTATGTGCTGTCTTGATGTGGATACGTTTTAAAATGACAATATTTTGGTGAACATGTTTCTAAAAATACTCTTACATTTGTACAAAAATGCTCCAAGACTAGTACACATTTGTAAAACAGTGCATTTGTAAAATGTATCAATGTTAATTTGAATCTCAAGCACGACTACACAATCTTATTCTGATAGGCAATTGTTATTATTACTAATGTGATTAAATAGTCATATGTTTTGGCCATAACGGTATTTAATTTCTTTTTTAAGAATTGTTAGGTTTTATGTATATTTTTAAAAAATGGCATCCAATAGTCAGTGCTGTAAGTGTTTTATTGTATGTTTTTCCTTCTTTAATTTCCATAAATATGGCAAACACATTTGTTCTGGTTTCTTTTTTTCAAATTCTAGTAATGTGATTTAATTTAAAAAAAAAAGAATTTAACTAACTGACTTATTTCTTATTTATTTATAATCATTAACACCGTTTTACATTAAAAAGTCACTGTTGCAGAATTTTGCAGAAAACACTCTTTTCTCATTGTAGATTTTAGGAAATTTTATTACAGATTTCTGTGCGGACTAATATATATCTCGTGTTGTTTTTGTTGTCCTTAGGAATAATCAGCAGCACTGCATCCTGTGATCTCAGAGAGCGTTTTGGACGATACGGAATCAGCAACATCTTAATCAATTCTATACTACATAGGGAGCCAATGTAAAGAGACCAAAACAGGGGTAATATGTTCACTTTTCCTGGTTTTAGTCACAATTCTAAAATTCTATTCTGAACAAGCTGCAAGAGGGATACCACACGTTTTGGGATACCAGAAAAAAACTGCATTACAATAATCAATTCTAGATGAAAGAAAGGCATGCATTACTGTCTCTGCATCAAATATGGAAATAATTGGTCTAAGTTTAGCTATATTTCTCAAATAGTAAAAAAAATACACTGTAGTAACTTCTCTAATATGAGTCTCAAATGATCAAGATCAAAGATGACACGTAATTTCTAGTTTAAGTCTTGATGAGAGCCTGCAAGGGTCGAGCTCCTTTAAACCCACATTTCTTTTTAGTTGGTTCTGTGATCCCACTAGCATAATCTGTTTTTATCTGAATTCAACATTAGAAAATTCTGATACATTCAATGCTTAATGTCTAAGGCAAGGAGCTAATAACACCCAGACAAAAGAAATTCCTAATTTTAGGGCTAAATATAGATGGGTATCATCAACATAGCAATGGAAATTCACTCCGTGTCTGCGGATAATGTCACCTAACGGTGATAAAAGCGAGGGACCTAGAATGGAGCCCTGTGGAACACAACAAACAACTTCAGATAATGCTGATTTCACCTCCCCAATAGAGACAAACTGAAAATGATCAGAAAGATAAGATCTGAACCAGGATAGGACATGGCCAGAAAGTCCTACTGTGACTAAAGCTAAGGTTTACAATTTTAGAAAAGAAAACTATGAAGGTACGAAACAGAGACTAACAGAAGTAGATTGGAGTAAAATAGAGAAAACACCCACAGAAGAAGGATGGTTGTTCTTCAAAAATGTAGTACTAGAGGCGCAAAACAATTATATCCCTAAAGCAGACAAATCTAAATGTAAAACTAAATTGCCAAAATGGTTTAATAGATCAATTAAAAAAAACATTCAGCGAAAAAAGGCACTTTACAGAGCATTAAAAAAGGACCAAAAAGAAAGTACGCAGAAAGAGTACACAGAACTGCAAACGCAAGTCAAAAAGGAAGTTAGGAAGGCCAAGAGAGAAATAGAAATGAACATTGCTAAGGGAGCTAAAACCAATTCCAAAATGTTTTTCCAATATTACAACAGCAAGCGAACATTCAAAGAGGAGATTAAATGTTTAAGCGATACAAATGGCAAAATCGTAGATGAAGAAAAAAAAATAGCAAATATATTAAATGATTACAAAGGAAGATACTGACAACATGCCCCACATGTCATCCAGTTCCTATCCAGTTTTAAATAACTTTAGCATAACTGAGGCAGAAGTGTTAAAGGGACTAGGAGCTCTTAAAATAAACACATTTTTTAAAGTAAAAAAGTAAAAAAGTTCTTAAAGTAAACAAAAAAGTTTTTGTTGACTCAGAAATGTCTTCATCTAAACAATGTGGGGAAGCTATAAAAAAGGCTAACAAGACGCTCGGATACATTGTGAAAAGTGTTGAATTTAAATCAAGAGAAGTAATGTTAAAACTGTACAATGCACTAGTAAGACCTCATCTTGAATATTGTGTGCAGTTCTGGTCACCTCGCTATAAAAAAGATATTGCTGCTCTAAAAAGAGTGCAAAGAAGAGCGACCAGAATTATTCCGGGCTTAAAAGGCATGTCATATGCAGACAGGCTAAAAGAATTGAATCTGTTCAGTCTTGAACAAAGAAGACTACGTGGCGACCTAATTCAAGCATTCAAAATTCTAAAAGGTATTGACAGTGTCGACCCAAGGGACTTTTTCAGCCTGAAAAAAGAAACAAGGACCAGGGGTCACAAATGGAGTTTAGACAAAGGGGCATTCAGAACAGAAAATAGGAGGCACTTTTTTACACAGAGAATCTTGAGGGTCTGGAATCAACTCCCCAGTAATGTTGTTGAAGCTGACACCCTGGGATCCTTCAAGAAGCTGCTTGATGAGATTTTGGGATCAATAAGCTACTAACAACCAAACGAGCAAGATGGGCCAAATGGCCTCCTCTCGTTTGTAAACTTTCTTATGTTCTTATGTTCTTTCAAGAGGATTCAGTACGATGGAATGGTCTAAAGTATCAAAGGCAGCACTGAGATCAAGAATTAATATCGATGAAAAGCCCGAGTCAGAGTTCATCAGCAGATGTGTTCACTCTAACAAGGGCCGTCTCGGTGCTATGTGCAGCACTAAAACCAGACTGAAACTTCTCAAATATACCATTAAGAGTTAGAAATGTTTGTAATTGAATTGCACCAACTCGTAGGTTGGTAGGTTGGAGATTGGCCTATAGTTATTGAGGACTTTAGGGTCCAAATTGTGTTTAAGCACAGGCCTTACCACAGCTACCTTAAGGTGACCATATGGCTCCGTATTCAGCAGGACAGTTTGGGACAGTTCAGTCTTTTCAACTCACAACCCAATGCATTCTGATATGTCTTACCTGTCTCAGGTACCATTCTTGCCTTTAAAAGAGAAGCAGAACTACGCTTACTAGAATGCATTGGGTTGCGAGTTGAAAAGCCTGAATTGTCTCAAACTGTCCCACTGAACACTGAGCCATATGGTCACATTATGCTGAGGGAACTATACCGGAGGAAAGTGAACCATATTTAATTAAAGAAAATATGGGTATTAACACCAAGAACATCTTTTAATAGTTTTGTAGGAATAGGATCAAGAGAGCATGTGATAGCTCTCATATTTCAAATTAGCTCTGTCAGTTCCAGTAAGGTAATCAAAGAAAAAGCTCCCATAGTAGCCTTAATAGGTGAAATTGGTAAAATTCTGCTGTAGTACTCCTTAATAGAAGGTGTCTGTGGAATGTCATTTCTGCTGTCTAGTATTTTATTTCTAAAGAAATGTAACAAAGTCATTGCAGCTGTGAGAGGATCCAATGTCAAGATTAGGACTGTTAGGGGAAGGATTAATTTATCATCTCGGGCAGCAAAAAGAAATCTAGGATTCTTTTTATTTCTTTCAACTAAAATGAGAATATGATGATCTAGCCAATGCCACAGCCTTCCCATATTAAACCAGGTGGCCCTTCCATGCGATACAATGAACATATAGATTTAGATTTCCACCATCTCTGTGCTATTTTACGACACTCATATTTCATCTTACGAGTTGTATCACTGAACCACAATGAGATTTTTAAAAGTTACTCTCCGAGTTTTGATTGACGCTACAGTATCTAAGATACCAGTCAAAGTGGTGTTGAAGGTATTAACTAGCTCATCTACTGATGAGGACTCAGAGAGTAGTAATGAGCTCAAGACATCAGAAAGCTTAACTACAGTTGAATAATTAATTACCCAGGATTTAATTGTACGGTGCACAGTCTTTATAGATACTGGCAGATTCACCTCAAAAAGATTGGCAAGATGATCAGAAATAGTAAGATCTAGGGTTACAATGTTCTTAACAGCTAAACCATGAGAAAATTACCAGATCTAAAGTATGGTAATATTTATGCATAGCAGCTTTGCCATGCAGGATATAAGGAATCCAGTAACCTCAGAAATTCCAAGGAGATAGAATCAGAATCAATGTCAACATTTAAAGGTTAAAATCACCCAATAAAAGAATCCTATAATATTTGACTGTCAGTATAGATAGGAGATCCCCAAATTCAGCAGAAATAGTGGGTTTGACTTAGGTAGTCGATAAATAAAATTTCAATACAAACAGTAAATAGACTGTTTAAGGTCAAGGTTAAAACTTCAAAAGATGAATAATCCTTCAACAATTTCCTGTTTGACTCCAATTTCACTACAGAAAACAGTAGCGTCCACCTCCCCGCCCAGCACAGCGAGCTTTCTGGTAAAAATAATACTTAGGTGGAAAAGCCTCAAAATCAGGGAAACACTGCCATTCAGTCCATGCCCATGTTTCAGTTAGAGAGAATATCAATGTTGTAATCCTGAATACAATCACTAATTAACTGAGCCTTATTAGACAAAAACCTGACATTAAATAAATCTAGACATAAATCAAGAGCATGTAACTGAGCAGGGGTAATAGGAATTTCATGAAGGTTACTGTAGCACACACACCTCTGTTTATTCAGCAGGTACGACAGGATACTTTAACCTAAATTTTACATGCCTCTTTAGATTCCCTACCCTCCCCAGTTACTAGTTCAAATACCTTGCTAGGTGGTGTTTGATGTTATCAGCTAGCCAGCTTTCCCCTGAGCTATTTAGGTGCAATTCATCTTTCCTATAATATCTATTTCTTTTCCAAAAGCAATCCCAGCTGTTTATAAACCCCTGCCCTTCTTGCACACACCAACAAGCCAGCCAAATATTTAAGGTCCCAAGTCTACTAAATACTTTATATCCACCATCAACAACAGGTAGTAGACCTGAGAGAATAATTCTGCATCCTAACTTTTTCAGCTGTCTTCAGTAGGGCTTAAATAATTTCATTTTTGTGTGCTGGGGGATGTTTTCCCTATGCTGCAGCCAATGTGTTGGGGGGGGGGGGATTCCAAAATTTTAGGGGAGAACGGCAAAAAAGGCCCTTTTACATTGTAAAGTTTTTATTTTTATATTTATGTAATATATATATTATATATATATATATATATATATATATATATATATATATATATATATATATATATATATATATATATAATTTTACTGCATCATCATTCACACTGGTGTTGCTTTAAAATAAGCTGCTTTCAGGAGACCTAATAGCTGCTGATCACTTCGAGACCGCGCACTCTCCATTGCTTTTGCCATTGCCTGACGTGAACTTTTTTGCTGCAGAAGAGGAAAAAGGTAATTTTCTTTTTAACCAGAGCCCAGGTTATTTTTTTTATTTTTATTTTTTAAACTTCACACAGCTTTATCTCCGACTGTTTTTCACCACTTTCATTTATGTATGTTTAACTACTTTTTATTTTTGTGCTGCACGCATGTAACATATCAAATGAAAGGCCACAAAATTTCCTTTCATATTATTTAAGTTGCAAAATCAGGCATACTATGGAATGCAGCCACACCCTACCAGATTAGCAATGTGGAATGAGCTACTCAAACTATTTAATCAGTCTTAATAAGCGAAGAAAAATTAAATAAGTCACTTTGCACCACTGCCAACGCCATTTGTTTTTCACATCTCCATCTATTATATGTGTATCAAAGAGAACGGTATGTCGACTCTTCACTTCAGCAAAATTACAGAGGCCCGCATAGACAGCAATGCAATCAACAAACATGTGCCTAGGTATTGAAGAGGGCAATCAATGAGACTGAATAGTAATTAAAATTATGTTCACCACCTAGTTGCCAATTATAAAAGTACAAATAGAATGGTTTAACACGTCAGTGTTAAATGTCCCCCAGTTGTTCACAGTTCCCCCAGTAAATTTAGGAAAACCGTCTATAGGCTGGAAAACTTCCAACCATGATTTCAAAATAAAATATTCCACCTCTAAAACACTACACAAAAACACAGTACAATAAATAGAGGTACTGTGGTTCTCTTTTTTCTTTTTTACCAATACTTGCATGTATTGCTAATATTACATTCAATATTTATGTAACACTGTCAGACAAATGCCAGTTCTTTTACAGTACATCAGTGAAAGAGACAACTAGGTGTTTAATAAGGTCTGATCTTAAATGTACATACACATCTGGGGGTCCCCAAAGAGGAATATTCAAGAGACTTAACTACATGAAGGAAAACTACAGAATAACAAAACACTTGTTCAATAACAAGGAGACTGCATTACTTGTGTTTCGCCATAACGGATATTGGCATTTTTTTTCCTAAAATGATTTACAATGCCTAAAAGCCAAATTAATATTGTAGCGTATAGTGGAAAATGAAGGAAAGAGACACCTACAATTTGCAGGTACTGGAATCCACAGTTTATTGGGACGATTATTCCTGGCCCCCATTAGTCTGGGCCACACCAAAAAACAACAAACAGGCTTGCACTCTCACACAGCTCTGCACGCACCGACATGGGCACCCCCATATATGCTTTCATGTCCCCACCTCCCCACCAATCTTGGCCGAGGCACGCTTACCGCTTCCCTGCTAACAAGCATGCACACACACCAGGGTCTGTACAGCAGTCTTACAACAGTATAAATCCAGGTTGTTACAATATATACAGTATAATAAAAACTGCTATTCCACCAGTTTAAAGTTTACACCACTCACTAAAAAACTGTACATTTTTATAATGTAAACTGTAAATAAATAAGACTTTCATACACACTTGCTTCACTGTTTCATACATGTTTTGTGACATTAATTGAGCGATTGTTTTTACTTTTAGAAGAAAGAAATACAGTGCAAGCACAGGAGTGTTACAAGTAGTATACGTCCCAGTTTCAAATTAAATGCGTTTAAATATGGTAATCTAAAAACAACAATACAAAACTAAAATCAGTGCTGTAGGTTTTCTTTTTTTTTTTTGTTTCTATTACAATCTATCCTAGCATAATTCACGATAAGATCACCAGGATCACAAATTATGTGGAATGTTAACCCAACATTTGTGAGTCAAACTGCATTATGGGGGAAATAGGAGCCACATCCTTACCGCGTTATAACCGATTATGCACTATAACAGGGTAGCACTAGAATTCTTTACATGATTAATGTGTAGTATTAATCTTGAACGTGCATGAAGTCTAGCTGTGGTTTACATGGCAACGCCTTGACAGAGAAGGGACCTTCTATTGTACTATTTTTCTCTTTGCATTTGCATAGTGATGTGAATGATTCGATACCAATAACCCTCCGACTTCAATAGCAAATCTACTTTCTCCGGATCAGGCTTTCCAAGGCTGTGCTGTAGGTCCAAATCAAGATTTGCTTCCCGTCGCCTGGACATCAAGCCAGCTGCAAATCGCAGGAGTCTCTGTGCTCTTTTAGCTCTTCTTGAAAGATAGCCCATATCACTTTGTCAATGTCATCCAACAGCAACAAGGAAGCATTTGTCAGAATTAACAATAACCTTATTCTCCATCTGACCATTCAGCTGCAGAACACAACACATGCAAAAGAGCTTTTTTTTTTGAAAACTTTTTTCTCTAAAACCTGTGAAAGAGGTTCAGCTTTTACAAATAACAGTTCTGATTCCAAGTGTTTGCAATCAAACTTGACCATTTTGAAAGCAGACATTTTTTATTCAATATACTGTATGCTTAAGTTACAGAATCCATACGCTTTTCAAATGTATTTAAAAAAAACAAACAAACAAAAAAAAAAACAATTTACACCACAGCATTTATAAAGACAGACATATCCGTTATAAACTTTGTAATTGTGCCATGGAAACCTATACAGTTATGTTGATAATTGTACGAGTGTAATGTAATGTAACAATCTGATTCTGCTCCAGTGATTCAACCTGCAATGTCTCCTAGGGCACTCGTCAAAACGACACTCGTGTATCAAGATTTTCTTTTTGTAAAGTGTTTTTAAATAAAATCTTCATCCACATCAGAATCCCACCCTTTATCTAAACACTACTGATTACTTCACATCTATCTTACAGCAGGGTTCCTTCAACACCGAAGTCTTTTGTAACAGGATGTCCGTTTTTGTGAATAAATACAGTACATATAATGCATTAATCCAATACTCCACCTACAGTAGCAACCTTATCGGACACATTAAAACATGGTTAGATATCTATGCAATGTTTCACCATTTCAGGAAACTAGTAAAAAAAAAAAAAAAAAAAAAAAAAAAAACAACTGGGATTCAATGATAAATTATCTGCTTTCCTGCATGCATGTTTTTGCAATACTTAAGCCAACGCTGCTGTTAAATTCACACCATATTTTCTATTGCTTTTCAAAATAAATAAAATATCTGTGTGATAACATTTCATCTCATACACTCTGATGTGGGACCGTTTATAATGGCACTAAGACACTTCAAGGTGAGTATTGTGAAATTACCACACAGCTTGTACCAAGTTCAGGTTGTTTTGTAAATATGTGCTTTTTGAGGCACTGTGGCAACATACAGTACAACAATGGTGCCTACATAGTACTGTATGACCGGTCATTTAAAAAATTTAATAAAATATAGATTTCTGTATCCATTCTAAACATTACACTATGAAAAGGAAAATAATTTGTCTAGTCCTATAACAGATAAATGCTGCTTAAATCTCTAGCCAAAAATGTTATCTACTGTAGAACTAATACAAATAAAACCAAAAGCAGACATTAAAAGTTAATTTCTAACTTTATCTATCTATGTTTGATTCTTATCCACCATCAATGTACTCACCATACAATGAATCACAAAGCAGACCTTAACCTAAAACCATTTGACCAGCAGGACACAGAATCCGTTAGTTTTAAAGCCTATACAACTGAGACCATATTAACACAAAACACCACGTTTTTCTATACACTTCTGCCAACACAAGCATTAACGCAGACTGTCCGGTGCCTGATGATCTAATAAAATATAGCCTGTGAAATTACACAACAGTTTACTGTTTCAATACTTTAAAGCCAATTCTAAAGAAAGTATTTGTGACCACTGAGGAGGCTGCATTCAGGTTAAAAATTAGAAAAGGATTAGCAGCAGCAATCAGACAAAGCTACATAAAAGCAGCCAAATACCTCATGAATCCTGCACCAGATGAAACAGATTTGAAGACAGCCACCAATTCATTATTTTATTTTTTACATTTAAAATACTGCTATTTGCATGTCAAGACAGAAGAAGAAACTGTAAACAGTGAGCTTGTGCCAAGAATAACCAACAGAATGACAAAGACTTAAAAGAAATCCAGGGAAGGTTTCCTTTTTGATAACTGAAGCATGGGGAGTTGGATTCGTTTAATGTCCGACAGCAGTCGAACAAACAAACAAAAAAGTTTCCAACAAAATCATGTTTTGGTATTAAGATTCAATCCAAAGTCAGCAAAATAAATTTCATAAAACATGCTTCAGGAAATATAGGTTTTCTACAAGCTCTAAATAAAAATTGTGGGCAGCAGAATAACTTAATTGAAGGTCTTGCGAGTTTAACCACTGGGAAAAGTCAAAGATCTGCCCCGGTTTTGCAGCAGTCCAATCATTAGTGAGCAGAGGCGGGACAAATACACTAGGGTAAATGGCATAAGAGCAGCTAAATTTTGCACGATATTGCTTATTATAGTAATCCTTATTGAGAATTATATTCGAAGCAACATTTTGAATAGATTTTTTACAAATAAAAAAAAAAAGTCAGACAGAATAAAATAGAAGTGTTTAAAAAAAAAAAAAAAAAAAAAAAAGGTGTACACCACAAACACTCATACTGACACAGGAATTGAAGAACTTTACTCGCCACTTCTAACTTTCAGATTATGTGGATTCACTTTCTCTGTTTTCTGACTACGACAGCATGTCAAGCAATCACTTGTCAATATCCACAGTATTCTTGGGTACCTCGAACAGGAAAAGCAGCTCAGCTAAAAATGCCTTTAAAAAGACCAAATTCCCTTTGGGCTTTATTTATTTATTTGTTTATTTATTTATTTTATTTTAGATTCAATAGATTTTTTAGTATTACTAAGCAGGACAGCCACTACAAGATTGTTACCTTTATTAAAAATGTGCATAGACTAATCTACCAATTAATCAACTAATAGCCATAAATTAAACTATCAATTTTTAATCAAGTGACAGCCCTAATTATACACATAGAGTCGCATACAAAAGTAACTGGGTAGTAAAATATGAATAAAACTGAGAAGAAAGTGATTTCTATCATTTTTCTATTGAAAGATGTAAATTGTTCTATTGAAAGATGTAAATTAAAGTAGATTCAGTATTAGAATAAAAACAAATTACATAACATGCATAAAATGAAAAAAAAAAAAAAAAAAAAAAACTAATTTCATACTTTGACAAAAGTATCTGGGAAATCAACAGTTCGTATTAAACCCATTCGATGCTAATTATTGACAATTATCATGACTGAAAACCAACACATGATAATTATAGAATACACAAAATCATCAAGTGCTGAAAAATACATTGGAAATTGGTTAACCAACAAGGATGGTTAAAACTGAAGAGTAAAGGAACACTCAAAACGGCAGTGATACACTCAGATATCCGTTACCCAGATACATGTCAGTCGTGTTACTGCCCTTGTATTAATAAAATGAATCCCCATTACACACTTTTTTTTTTTTTTTAATTATACATATATACACGCAGGATTACGAGGGGGCAGTTGCCCCTCCACTTTTATAGCTGAGGAAGAGGAAAATGCAGTGTAAAATGGAAAAAAGTACCTTAGAATAATTAATAAATCTATGTGAAGTCATTCTGATTTTCCACTAGATGGCGCAATAGCAAAATAGACTACAGTATACCTGTATAAACAGTAGCATTATCTCTTCGTGGTAACCCAGCTCCTGTCCAATAGGGGAATGAGAACTTTCGCGTAACAGTGGTTTTTCTGTTGCATACAACTACTGACTATTTAGTATGTTTAAGCGCACTTCTACACTGGATTCATATTTCACGAAACATAGTAAAATGATAAATTACAGTGACAGTCTGCAAGGTGAGGAAGAACCAGAAACCACTGCTACATCAGTCTCAGAAGAAAGTGAAGCCCCAGTATGAGAGATGGATATGAACGCAAAAAATACAGGTCCAGCATTGGAGCCTATGGAAAGGGATCCGTTTCATGGGTTTGCAAATCCTGTTAAATTTATTGAAAACAGACCCTATCAACCAGATACTGTGTGCCAAAAGTTTAATTTTCTGTGGACGTGCCGGTATTGCACTGCATGGCCACGACGAGACTGCAATCTTCTAATCGGGGCAACTTTTTAGGAGTCAATGGAACTGAGAGCAAATGACAACCCCCCAACTGAACATTTCTTTACAAAGGTGTGAGAAATAATTTAGTTATGTTCAAGGTAAGCATCAGAATGAGCTATTTCAATAATGAAAGACTACATAATAGTTGAAACAGCATAGCGAGTCTGAAATGCAGGTATGTTCGCTTTAATGTCTAATTAAACACAGGATATAAGTACACATGAACAGGTTGCAGTTGTACTCAGATACGTTGACAGGGATTTTACAGTGCAGGAATCGTTTGTAGGATTCCACCAAACAAAAACAGACAGTGAATCATTAATGGTGCTCCTGAAAAGCATAACATCATCTCTCCATCTTGCTATTGGGAAGCTAACAGCCCAGTGTTGCAACAGGGGAGCAAATATGATGGGGCCTTACAGTGGAGTTGCCGCTCGTATTTTAAAAGAAAACCCATTGGCAATGTATGTGCACTGTTACGCGCATACCCTGAATCTGTGTGTTGTGAACGTATGTACCAGCGCAACAGCAATTCGGCAGTAAATTTGAAGAAAATCAATAATAGGCATAAAATGTTATTTTCTTACTTCAGATATTTCTATAGCAATTTAAAGTAATAAGCAGAAACAATTTAAATCAATGTATGTGAGGAAAACCTGACATGAGAAAAAAAACAGCAATTCATGCATAAATTATTAGTTGCATATGTAGCTGTTTTTTTATTTGATTATAATTTACTTATAGGTGCAAATTTAGTGACTGCAATGTTTTGACAGGCGCTTTTTTTTTGCAGGTTTGACTATTTTAGAATGTTGGCAGCCATCTTGGTTGGGCAAACTGGCAGCACAGCGTTCCAAAGCAAGAAGGCAGCGAAAGAGTTAAAGAAAGTTAAATCATGCCCAGTGTTAAACACGGTGGAGGTTGTGCGATGGTATGGGCTTGTTTTTCTTCCTCAGGCACTGGTGACCTTTGTATTGTAGAAGGATCAATGAATGCTACAAAATATCAAGACATTTTGCATCATTTGTTAGCCAGTGCTAGAAGGATTATTGGACAGATATTTGTATTCCAGCAGGATAATGACCCTAAGCATTCTGCGAAGTCTACAAAGGATTTTTTGAAAAAAAAAAAAAAAAAAAAAAGGAAGGAAGATTAAAGTTATGGATTGACCATCTCAGTCATCCAGACTTGACTCCCATCAAGGTGTTGTGTATTGACTTGAAGGCTGTTGTTGCAAAAAGGAAACCAAAGTTGACTGCAGAACTCAAAGCTGTTTGTGTTAAAGAATGGGCAAAAATATCTCTGAAAAGATGCCAGGAACTGGTTTCAAAATACAAAAAGATGACTGCAAGCTGTAAAGAAAGCAAAGGGTGGGCACACAAAATACTGATGTAAGGGTGCCCAAACACTTATGAAATTAGTTTTTACATGTTATTTTTCATTTTATGCATGTGTGGCAAAGTGGTGAGTGGATACAGGCAAGTGCAGTGCAGAGTGGATACAAAAGACACTGACTTTCAGGTGCAAGGGTGTTTACTGAAATGATTTAACAAATGTCCACCTGTAAATAACATATACTGGAGTGATACAGTATCACTCGTAATTGTAATCCCCGGGTTTGACCCACATCCAAAAGTCCAGGTTTTACACACACACACACACACACACACACACACACACACACACCCACACTAAACACAAAACAGTTAACAGCGAGTGATATTAGATGCTAGTGGTGTAAATACAGTTTTCTGTGAAGTGCAAGGGTGAAAGCGATGTCCGGATTGATGCTGGCTTGCACTTCTAGACCGTGTTAATAGTAGTCCATTGAGACAAACAGTTACAGTAGACACTAACAAACACAAGACAAACACAGTTTTCAGCAATACAGTGTTCCTTTTAGGTAAAATCCAACCATTTATAAAAAAGAAATAGATTACTTTGCTACGAAACCTATTTCTACCCTCCCTCATGACCCCTTGGTTAACGACAGCATGCGCTTCTCCAATCCACGGATGCCACGCCGTTTCCCATCTGGGTCATTCAGTTCGGGTACCGTAGCTCCACCCCTTTTCTAGCCGACTGACCTTTACATAACACCAAGCATCATTTGATCTCTGTCACTGCATGTTACGTAATGTGTTTTATTATAAAGCTGAACCTCTACTTTAAATGTACATCATTCAACAGAACAGTTTGAAATTATAGAAATCACTTTGTGGCTCTCTTATTTATTAACTGCCCAAATACTTTTGTCAGCAACTGTAAAAATTATATATAATATATACACACACAGTGCCTATAGAAAGTCTACACTCCCTTGAACTTTTTCACATTTTGTTGGGTCTGTGCCTCTGAGTTTCATGCATTTAAATGATTAAATTTTTTTCCCCCACTTATCTACACACCATATTTAACACTTAAGGGGGAAAAAAGGTTTCATGAGAAAAAAAATTAAATAATAAATTATATATATACACACACATACATACACTAAACTATATATATACACTAATCATAATTGGATAAGTCTCCACCCCTGAGTTAATACTTGGTGGAAGTACCTTTGGCAGCAATTACAGCTGCGAGTCTGTTGGGATAGGTCACTACCAACTTTGCACACCTAGATTTGGCAATATTTGACCATTGTTCCTTACAAAACTGTTCAAGCTCTGTCAAGTTCCTTGGGGAGCATTGATGGACAACAATCTTCAAGTCATGCCACAAATTTTCAGTTGGATTTAGGTCGGGGCTCTGAATGGGCCACTCAAGGACATTTACCTTTTTGTTCCTTAGCCACTCTGGTGTAACTTTGGCTGTGTGCTTTAGGTTGTTGTCATGCTGAAAGGTGAATTTCCGTCCCAGTTTCAGCTTTCATGCAGAGGGCAGCAGATTTTTCTCAAGACTTCTCTGTACTCTGCCAATTAATTTTCCCTTCTATCCTGACAAGTGCCCCAGTCCCTGCTGATGAGAAACATCCCCATAATATGATGCTGCCATCACCATGCTTCACAGTAGGGATGGTACTCTTTGGGCGATGCGCTGTGCTGTGTTTGAACCAAACATACCGCGTTGCACTTAGGCCAAAAAGTTCCATGTTAGCTTCAACAGAACACAAAACTTTTTGCCACATGGCACTGACAGTCACCAGTCAATTAATGCAAATTACTCATCAAAGTTTCCAAGTTTAGAAGCAGTCATGTGATCCGAATCTTAAGAATGTCAACAGTTTTTTGACTGTAAACTGTTGTAAGCGACAGATGTCGGGATCATTACTAGCCCTAGTAATGTACCCCCCCCCCCCCCCCACTACAAGCAAACGCCACTAAGGGTAGAGAATTCTTATTCATTTATATACAGATATATAATTTATATATAAATATGCACACTTCATCTTTTTTTTTTTTTTTTTTTTTTTTTTTTAAGTTATGCAGTAGATTAACAAGTTAAATGCAATCTTGGAGGGGGAAGGAAAAACACATTACTATTTGAAAGCAATGACGCTCAAACAGATTACCAATGCCATTTTTCACATGTCTTACATTTTATTAACTTCCATACTGCCACACTTATGAATGCCACAGGCAAAGTTCTGCTTGATGTGAGGGATGTGATGTACTGCAATATAATCTCATTTAGTTCATCTAAATGTCATGTAAAAAATATTTCATGTAGCCCTTCATTTTCTTAAAAAAAACTCTCAAATGTTAGGTGTGCCAGTGTAAAAGGGGTATTAGTCACACATTGGCCTGTATTAGAAAGTATTTTCAAGCTTCACACAAGACTGCCTCATTCCTACTGTAAATGTAGTACATAAGTCAAGATTACTATACTGGCACATTCATTTATTTCTGAAATTCATTTATTTCTGAAATAAATGAAATGTAATGAATGTATGTATGATTGCACAAATTCTCATTTATCATTCTGTACATGAAGCCATCAGGAGCTTGTGCCTGTCAGCATGGATGCGGCATCAATGCACCAGTTGCCCTCTGGAACTCTTGCTACAGTGACTCCCAGAGGCAGCAGGAGTGGGATTTCTTGCTGTCAAAGTGTAATGGCCTGGTCCACTTCAGTATCATGCAGGTTCAGGAGTGTAATTTAATGCATCAAAACTACAGCAGAATACATTCCTGATAAAAGCAGAGTTGTGTTGCCAGTGCCTTTAAAAGGCATTCTATGGAATTCCAGACAGATGCTAATTTTTAAATACAGCAAAATGGAATATAAAGATGATGAAGAAACGAGGCACGTTCATGTTCCCACTTTCATGTGTATAAACTAGAGGTGCATGATAATACCGATATACCGGTATATTGTGATATTCTTTTTTCTGGAGATCTGCTTCCAATAAAATTATGAATTACACAAAACAGTCATTTTGGTATTCGTTACCAATTTAAGAACTGTATCAGTGCAATTTAAATTGTTTTTACATTTATTTTTAAAAATGATCAGCTGACAGTTCTGGACAATGTAATTTTACACTATAATGTTGAATATCTTTTTTTCCCTGGACCTACTCCCATTTGATCTCATCAGATTAAAAATAAATAAATAAATAAATAAATAAACTTTTGTGAGAAAAAAGCAAGCTAAACAGATGCATAAATATTTTATAACATTACTTACACTGAACAAAAATATAAATTCAACATGCAACAATTTCAAAAGATTTTACTGATTTAAGGAAGTCAGTCAATTGAAATAAATTCATTAGGACCTAAGCTATGGATTTCACATGGCGGGGAATACAGATATGCATCTGTTGGTCACAAATAACTTAAACAAAAAGGTAGGGGCGTGGATCACAAAACCAGTCAGTATCTGGTGTGACCACCATTTACCTCATGCAGCGCAACACATCTCCTTCGCACTGAGTTGATCAGGCTGTTGCTGTGGCCTGTGGAATGTTGTCCCATTCCTCTTTAATGGCTGTGCGAAGTTGCTAGATATTGGTGGGAACTGGAACACGCTGTCATACACGTCGATCCAGAGCATCCCAAACATGCTCAATGGGTGACATGTCTGGCGAGTATGCAGGCCATAGAAGAATTGGGACATTTTTAGCTTCCAGGAAATGTGTACAGATCCTTGCGACATGGGGCCGTGCATTATCATGCTGAAACATGAGGTGATGGCGGCGGATGAATGGCACGACAATGGGCCCCAGGATCTCTTCACAGTATCTCTGTGCATTCAAATTGCCATCGATAAAATGCAGTTGCGTTCGTTGTCCGTAGCTTATGCCTGCCCATACCATAACCCCACCACCACCATGGGGCACTCTGTTCACAACGTTGACATTAGCAAACCGCTTGCCCAAACGATGCCATCATCGCAGCACCTGGTTATGGTGCCAAGTAAACCACCCTTGGCTAAGACCCACCTTACATCCTGTCAAATGTGCCTTAACATTGCAGGTGATGAACACAAAGGACATGAGGATCCTCACCCACCCAAAGGTTTAGGGTATGTGGTGATGGGAGAACATCATATGCTGATCTGATGAAGAAACCGATCCTGCTCTGTTCCACTGTCCATAGGTCTTGCCAGCCAATATTAAGTTGTTACACTCGCACATCTCATAAGAACATAAGAACATAAGAAAGTTTACAAACAAGAGGAGGCCATTCGTCCCATCTTGCTCGTTTGGATGTTAGTAGCTTATTGATCTCATCAAGCAGCTTCTTGAAAGATCCCAGGGTGTCAGCTTCAACAACATTACTCGGGAGTTGATTCCAGACCCTCACAATTCTCTGTGTAAAAAAGTGCCTCCTATTTTCTGTTCTGAATGCCCCTTTGTCTAAACTCCATTTGTGACCCCTGGTCCTTGTTTCTTTTTTCAGGCTGAAAAAGTCCCTTGGGTCGACACTGTCAATACCTTTTAGAATTTTGAATGCTTGAATTAGGTCGCCACGTAGTCTTCTTTGTTCAAGACTGAACAGATTCAATTCTTTTAGCCTGTCTGCATATGACATGCCTTTTAAGCCCGGAATAATTCTGGTCGCTCTTCTTTGCACTCTTTCTAGAGCAGCAATATCTTTTTTATAGTGAGGTGACCAGAACTGCACACAATATTCAAGATGAGGTCTTACTAGTGCATTGTACAGTTTTAACATTACTTCCCTTGATTTAAATTCAACACTTTTCACAATGTATCCGAGCATCTTGTTAGCCTTTTTTATAGCTTCCCCACATTGTCTAGATGAAGACATTTCTGAGTCAACAAAAACTCCTAGGTCTTTTTCATAGATTCCTTCTCCGATTTCAGTATCTCCCATATGATATTTATAATGTACATTTTTATTTCCTGCATGCAGTACCTTACACTTTTCTGTATTAAATGTCATTTGCCATGTGTTTGCCCAGTTCTGAATCTTGTCTAGATCATTCTGAATGACCTTTGCTGCTGCAACAGTGTTTGCCACTCCTCCTACTTTTGTGTCGTCTGCAAATTTAACAAGTTTGCTTACTATACCAGAATCTAAATCATTAATGTAGATTAGGAATAGCAGAGGACCTAATACTGATCCCTGTGGTACACCACTGGTTACCACACTCCATTCTGAGGTTTTTCCTCTAATCAGTACTTTCTGTTTTCTACATGTTAACCACTCCCTAATCCATGTACATGTGTTTCCTTGAATCCCAACTGCGTTCAGTTTGAGAATTAATCTTTTGTGTGGGACTTTGTCAAAAGCTTTCTGGAAATCTAAATAAACCATGTCATATGCTTTGCAATTATCCATTATCGATGTTGCATCCTCAAAAAAATCAAGCAAGTTAGTTAGACACGATCTCCCTTTCCTAAAACCATGTTGACTGTCTCCCAGGACCCTGTTACCATATAGGTAATTTTCCATTTTGGATCTTATTATAGTTTCCATAAGTTTGCATATAATAGAAGTCAGGCTTACTGGTCTGTAGTTACCTGGTTCAGTTTTGTTTCCCTTTTTGTGGATCGGTATTACGTTTGCAATTTTCCAGTCTGTCTGTACCACCCCTATGTCAAGAGACTGCTGCGTGATCTTGGTTAGCGGTTTGTAAATTACTACTTTCATTTCTTTGAGTACTACTGGGAGGATCTCATCCGGCCCAGGGGATTTGTTTATTTTAAGAGCTCCTAGTCCCTTTAACACTTCTGCCTCAGTTAGGCTAAAGTTATTTAAAACTGGATAGGAACTGGATGACATGTGGGGCATGTTGTCCGTATCTTCCTTTGTAAAAACTTGTGAAAAGTAATTTTTTAATATATTTGCTATTTTTTTCTTCATCTACGATTTTGCCATTTGTATCTCTCAAACATTTAATCTCCTCTTTGAATGTTCCCTTGCTGTTGTAATATTGGAAAAACATTTTGGAATTGGTTTTAGCTCCCTTAGCAATGTTCATTTCTATTTCTCTCTTGGCCTTTCTAACTTCCTTTTTGACTTGCGTTTGCAGTTCTGTGTACTCTTTCTGCGTACTTTCTTTTTGGTCCTTTTTTAATGCTCTATAAAGTGCCTTTTTTCGCTGAATATTTTTTTTAATTGATCTAATAAACCATTTTGGCAATTTAGTTTTACATTTAGATTTGTCTACTTTAGGGATGTAATTGTTTTGCGCCTCTAGTACCACATTTTTGAAGAACAACCATCCTTCTTCTGTGGGTGTTTTCTCTATTTTACTCCAATCTACTTCTGTTAGTCTCTGTTTCATACCTTCATAGTTTGCTTTTTTAAAATGGTAAACCTTAGCTTTAGTCATTACTTTTGGGGTTTTAAAAAACACTTCAAATGAGACCATCCATTCTCCCTGCTTGGCCTGGGAAACTGCCTTTACACACCTCATCCTCTCCTTGCTTTTACAACTGGACTACCAGTTTCCTCCGTTGAGCTGAGGTTGCCTCGTGCCATGTAGGAGGAGCTGAACTGAGACCAAGACCCCCTCTTCCATGCTGAACTTGCTCCATAATATCACTGATTCGAAGTGCAGCCTTAGCATCTTCCACAGCTTTCTTTGCCACCCATTTTCTTCCAGTTTTCAGCACAGGTGCTGCCTCCCTTACACATTTGTCGCGTGAATCTACTAATGTCATTTCCAGTCGGACCTTGGCGCACTTAAACTGCTATGTTAGAGCTGAGAATGGTAGTTGCAATATTCCTTTACCGTAAACTCCCACTCTGCTGAGGCAGTGTGGAACTCCCAACCATTTCCTGACATATGAACTGATTAAAGCTTCCAGCTTCTCAACTGTTGTCAAGGAAACCTTGTACACAGTCAGTGGCCACAACAGTCTTGACAGTAGACCAAACTGAAAGCACCAGCATTTCAGTTTGCCTGGTAATGCGCTGCGGTCTATGCTCTTCAACCCTACCACTGCTTGTTGTCTAACTTCTACACAAACTGTGTCCTTTAGATCCCCGTCGTACCATCTCCCAAGACACTTCACTGGCTTCTCGGACACTGTTGGTATTGCCTCACCATTAATGTAGAGCATTTTATCTACTACTTTACCTTTAATTATAGAGATGTTACTTGATTTCGTGAGCTTGAATTGCATTCATGCCCATTCAATGTTATTGGTTAATTTGCCCAATAACCGATTACTGCAGGCTACTGTTGTAGTCATGGTTGTCATGTTTGTCATGTTATCCATGTATGCTCAAATTGGTGGTAGTCGCATTCCAGAAGCCAAGCGCCTTCCTCCCACTACCCATTTTGATGCCCTAATAATTACTTCCATTGCCATGGTAAAAGCCAGTGGAGAAATGGTACATCCTAACATTATTCCAACTTCTAGGTATTGCCATGCAGTGCTGAATTCTGAAGTTGAAAAACTAAATTGCAAATCTCCAAAAGTAGGCTTTCACTAAATTTGTTATTGTCATCGATAAGCTGAATCTCTGAGCAATAATGCTGAAGAAAATCTTATATATATTAAATCTTAAAAGCAAGGTCAGTCGTTTACTCCAAACCACGGGTCTCTGCACTGACCAAAATATAAAGCCGTTTTAAACCCATGTTTATGTCCATTCATAGGGTGAACTTTTGAAAAACATGTTTAATATAAAATGAAAATAAAATGTATTGATAATAATTTAAAAATTACATTTTAAAAAAAATCAATGTTTTTAAAAAAAAGGTTAAACAGCTTTCAAATCAGCACTGTTTTTTTTTTTAATTTTTCAAATTGGGAACACATGCACGTTCTTCAAGGATCCAACACAGATTAGTTAGTGGGCATTTCACATGAGAGTTTAATTTGAATTATCACATTCTAATACCTTAGATTCCACATAAGTACAGTTTATATATGTAGACTTAATTTGGTAGCAATATATCACAATATTGTCTTCAGTATTGCAATATATTGCAATACAGATCTCAGCCCCAATACCCACCCCTAGCATAAATTGTTGCTAACATTTTGTCATCACTCGGGACACCTTTACATACATCTGCTACATAAAAAAAACTTTGCAAAAATGCATGCCATGATGAATGAAAATAAAAAAAGAAGAAAATTAAAAAAACATTTCCAGGAGAGAAATAAAATCAATCTAACAATAGGCTACTTCAATTATAGTAACCAGACAGCCAAAGCTCTGGCGCCATCTAATGGCTAATGTATGGCACACTTTGTATGTCAATAAAATAATTGAGATTATCAAAACACAGTACCATTAAGTTTGAAGGAAATGCAGATTCTTGAATACACTATAGGCTATATTGTATCAACTTTAAGACCCACAATAGTAGATTAGGCATTGTAAAATGAAATGTTACAGTGCCTATAGAAAGTGTCACAGAGTTTCATGCATTTAGAGCATTTTCCCCCCACTTATCTACATATCATACTCCACACTGTTAAGGGGAAAAAATTATATATTTAAAATACAAAACTGAAAGGTCATAACTGGCTAAGTCTCCACCCCCCTGAGTTAATACTTAATGGAAGCACCTTTGGCAGCAATCTTACAGCTGTGGGTCTGTTGGGATAGGTCTCGCCCAGATGTGGCAATATTTTTAACTGTTCAAGCTCTGTCAAGTTCCTTGGAGAGCATTGATGGACAGCAATCTTCAAGTAATGCCATACATTTTCAATTGGATTTAGGTCAGGGCTCTGACTGGGCCACTCAAGGACATTTACCTTTTTGTTCCTTAGCCACTCCAGTGTAGCTTTGGCTGTGTGTTTTGACCACAAAATTTCTCGAGTGTTCTTTTTGCATACTTCAAAATAGGATTCAAGATGGGCTTTCTTGCGTAATGGCTTCCTTCTTGACACCGTATCATACAGGCCAGATTTGTGGAATACTTGGGATATTGTTGTCACATGCACACTTTGACCAGTCTTGGCCATAAAAGCCAGTAGCTCTTGCAAAGTTGCCATTGGCCTCTTGGTAGCCTCTCTGATCAGTCTCCTTCTTGCTCGGTCATCCAGTTTGGAGGAACGGCCTGATCTAGGCAAGGTCGTGGTGGTGCCATAAACCTTCCACTTTTTAATAACTGTCTTAACCATGCTCCAAGGGATATTCAAGGCCTTTGATATTGAGTTGAGTCTTTGCTTTGAAATGCACTACTTGGAAGACAGAACCTACAGGAACTGCTGAATTTATCCTGAAATCATGTGAATCACTACAATTTAACACAGGTGGAGGCTACTTAACTTGGTGTGTGATTTTGAAGGCGACTGGTTACACCTGAGCTAATTTAGGATTTTGTTAAACAAAACGATTCCATGATTTATTTTTTTATCTCCAATTGTTTATTTGTTCTATGCTTTAATTTCAGAGTACATTGAGACATTAAACTGCTTAAATTTCAATAAAAACTGGAAAAATTGAGGTGTTCTAAAACTTTTGACCGGTAGTTTAAATGTAATGCACTTTAATTCCAGGCTATAAGGCAACAAAACGTGAACATTTTGAAAGGGGGTGTAGACTTTCTATAGGTGCTGTAGTTTTGTTTAATTATAAATAGGCTTGATACTATTTGATTTTTATTTTTTTGCCAAATTGACAATTAATATCAATGTTTATTTTAGAAAGAATTTACTTGTTTTTTTAGATCTTTATTTTTCAATTCAAGCAAAGAATGGGTAAAATTGACCTTTATGCTTTAAAATAAAAAACAGACTTTTTATGCCATTGAAAAATTTCTCATTTAGCAAAAACCTTTATAATCAACATGCAACAAAACCTTGGTTACCAACATTCTAATTGAAATAACGTTTGGTCACAGTTGAGCTATACCTTGTATAGATATAGATCCTTCACAAATTAAAAAACTAAAAGTTTATTACACAGACTTTTATAGCAGAAAATTTACCAGTAAAAAAATAACATGAACAGAACAAAACATTCCTCTCCCTCTCCTGCTTCAGGCTCAGCACAGCTGGACTCAAGTCACTGGAAGGTAAGGCAGATGGTCCCGCTTTGTCTTGCCGTGGAGTCTTCAGACATCGGTCAGGGTACTGTGCACAATATTGTTTAAGTGTTTTCCTCTTGCGCCCCATTTTCAAATCAAACTAGTAACTGTCACCGTATACCTATAGCAAAAGCCTACCTACACCTTAACCTGCTAATTTCAAAATAGAAGTGGTTTACCAACATTTATCCTATATAAATTTATTTCAGTCAAACTTATATTTTTGGGGAAATCGATGTTTAACAAGCTTTACAAATTAATATCGAAAAGTAGCAAGCCTACATATAAACATGATTTGGTTTGTTTGTAACTAACGATTTTAATCCAACACCAGTGTTTAGTTTGTGGCAGTGTAGCATCCCTATATAGCGGGAGTAACGCATGGCCCAAGCTTGGCCACCTTTTATTTTCTAGTTGTTTTTGAACGGTACAGCATTTTGTTTTTGCCTTTCTGTATTCATGGGCACTTCTGTAGATTGCCTCTCACACTAGGGCTACCATTGCTGCTACCCAACGGCGACCGGCAACACTCCAGCTGCCTATGTGTAAATAATAAAACCTGGATACCTAAGCGTCGTTTCGACTTCAAATCCTCTGTGTCTCTCGTTCTCAGCGGACACTCATACTGTAACAGAACACCCCTGTTACAGTTACCCATTTGGCCCAAGGGCTTGAAGATAAACTAACATTGTATTGGACATTTTAATATTACAAACTTGCGCCAAGTTCACATGCCATTTAAAAAGATTCCTTGTTGTGCCGACAACATTCTGGCTTGCAAGACAAGACAGTAACACACAAAATGCAAGTGCTAGTTTGGAGAAGACACCTGAAGCAGCAGCTGGTTTATTACTTTGATTTTGTCCCTGAAGACACATCACAGTTGCAGCTCAAAAGGGGAAGGCTGTCAGACCAATTACCAAAGCGCATGGCTCAAGCTTGGCCACCTTTTATTTTCTAGTTGTTTTTGTACAGCGTCTGGAGACTGCCAGGCTTCCTTTGGCCTCTTGTTTCCAAGGTGCTAGTCTGAATTCACTCTCCAGCATTTTCCCCCTGTGGACCGAGAATAGGAATCCATATTCTAAGAACATGCGCCAAAATAAGATTAAAAAAAAAAAAAAAAAAAGAAAAAAAGAAAAAGCAATGAGAGACATGCACAACTTCCCACAGTACAACCAAGACAAAGCCACCAAACCCTGACTCACCACCTTAAGTGGATGAGGTATAAGGTGCTGTAGTGTACCTTGCAGCAATAAGCAAGGTGCAGGAATCAACTGTTTTACAGACCTCTTCACAGCACCCTGACAGGTCAGGTTGCTGGAAGCCCCAATTAAAATGGCAACTTGAGACTAGCATCCAATAGCGAGTGTTTCTTAATGCTCCCAGAGGCAAATGTGGAGGAAGAAGACCAATTAAGAGGATATCATCTGACTAGGTTCATATAGGGAGGTGAGCAAGTGCCTGGGGAACACACAGTTTCTTGTACAGGACTGTTCTATTTTACAATGTGCTAAGCAAGTGGCAAAATGCAGAGGGTAGATGGACAAGTTAAACAGGGTCCCACAGTCCCCCCTTTTTTCTTTTTAAAAATGGACTAAAAATATATAGATTGTTTAAAATTACCGCAGACAAGCTGACAATATACTGACACAGAGTAGGCCTATAAAAAGATAAGAAATTGAATCATTCTGGTTGTAGATTCCTCTAAAAGCACATTTGAAGCATCAGGGATACAGTATAAGAAAGGAACGCAAAAATCAAGATTTTAAAATTGGAAAAAGGTTACAGTACGATTGGAAAAACCACACATTCTGTGCCAACTATAGAATATTTCCCAATACATTTTGTCAAGTGTGGTGCATTCCCTTACCTTAAGATATTCGGATACTGCGTGCAACGCTAACCTGCATACTAATATACTGGACCAACTCACAGTAACTGCAGACAATACAGTTCAAGGACTCCTGAACCCATCTGGGAAAAAAATAAAAATAACTCCCCCCCCTTGATGAAACCACTAATGTGCAGCATGCGATTTAAAAAAAAGAGATTTTGCCCTCTTTTGGGATAGAAACAATATTAGGGACTAATTAACAATTTCTATCATCTTTATAATATCCTGTTTAAAGACAAACAATTCAACAATTTTAAGGCATAATTCTAAAAACCAGTGCTTTTGATGCCCCCTACTGACCAATAACTTGTTTATGCTTCATTCACCTCAGAAAAAGAAAACTTGTCATCAGTTCAATCTCCTGCACCAAAGACACTTCAACAGTAGAGGGCACCTGAAGCACAGCAATAGATGCATTTCACTGAAATGTACCACCACAACAAAACCTGGATTGGAGCTAGTTGCAGATGTCCATGTTCTCCTGTGTTTGTCAAAAACAGCCCCCACAGTGCTTTTCGGTAAACTTTTCTGCTATTTTTCTGGTAGTTTCTCCTTTTTGTGTAGTATCACTGCTGTTTTGTCTAGTGGTTAAAGAAAAGGGCTTGTAACCAGGAGGTTCCTGGTTCAAATCCCAGCTCAGCCAGACTCCTTTTGTGACCCTGAGCAAGTCACTTAACCTCCTTGTGCTCCGTCTTTCAAGTGAGACGTTGTTTTAAGTGACTCTGCAGCTGATGCATAGTTCACACCCTAGTCTCGGCAAGTCACTTGGATAAAGGTGTCTACTTAATAATAGTAATAATAATAATAACAATAAATACATTTGACATTGTTGCTGTGCTCTAGTTTTAACCTTTTTTTTTTTATATCAAAACTATCAATTTCTTTTTCAGCACTTGATTATGTATTTATTTATGCTATAATTATCATTAGGTGTTGGCTTTCAGTCATGAGAATTGTCAATAATCAGCAACAAATAGGTTACATACAAAACAATTTGATTACCCAAATACTTTTAGCAAAGTAGGAAATTAGTTTTTGCATGTTATTTTTCATTTTACATGTTCTGTAAAATCAACACTGTGCTAGCTAGGGTAGTTTTTTTGTTTGCTTCTTAAATCTTTTTTTTTTTTTTTTTTTTTTTTTTTTACACAAACAATCTTATTTTAAAATAATAATAACAATTATTATTTAAAAGTTAAACTATATCAGGTCTTTGCCCTGGTATTTTTGATGTCCAGTAAAAATAGACCAATACACTACAATACATATTTTGCATAAATTAATCGTACCACCACAAATTTAAACAAGACACAGTAAAATTGTAATTTATGTGGCAATCAATCATCAATTGCAACACCAGTAAGGGAACCATCAGATTCTTAAGTTAAAAAACAATGACACATGTAACTGGCAAGGTATTCTTTTAGTCTTGGTTTCTGCTTATTCCATGTATTTATCCATGACTTTAACACGTTAAGTTCTGAAATAGCCTGGGGCCCTGCATAATTTAGGAGGTGGCCAACAACTATACTGGATTGCCAGTTTTGTTAAAATACCTTATCTCCTAACAGAAATTACAATATTAGTCAAGCTGTGACGTGAGAACCTTGGTCTCCTCATGTCATGTTCTTCCCTGGTTCTCAATGGGAAGGTGCTCATTCTCACACTAATTCTGTGTAGGGGTTGCACTATATGGACAAACCAATAACGTTAGGTCAGAAGACTCCTCAACTTAATCTGATTAATAGTAGCAACTTTCATGCTTATTTAACAGCATAACATTCAAAAGCAAACAAGCCACAGTACTGTAAGTCACTTAAAATTCAAACGGTTTTATTAAATAAATAAAATAAACTGAAGTATGTAAATGCAACTTCAGCTCTGGAAAACCTAAAATGAACAGGTATTTAATATTTTTAAAATGTCTATATGTTCCACTGCAATTAGAATGTAGTGTACTAGGGGATAGTGTAGATATTGAAGGAGGGTTTTGTTGGTCTGTGCAGAGTATAAATAGAAATAAAATTCCTAGTTATTAAAGTAATACGACAAGATTTTTAGTTTACCCAACCTTGACATATCAAAAAAACACTGAAATATGGCACGCTCACTGAAATTAAGAATGGTCACTGAAATATGGAATGCTCATTTGTTTTCATATTTATTTTTTTAATGTAATTTTGCAGAAAAATCCTAAAATGTCAGCATCATTTCTTTTTATTTCATTTAAGTTTGGTACTCACTTACTGCACTGTAGTGAGACCAAATACCTGTGTGTACTAAACAAGGCTTAAACTAAAAATTAGAAATACAAGTTTTTGGGAACAAAAACAAATGTTCCCAGGGTAATAACCTAGGGGTCTCATAAGATTGCATGGTCTGTAAACATGAAGTAAAAGAACCATGAGGTGGAGGTACAATGGTTAATTTCTACTAAACACCACCTGTAGTGGAACTTTGAGAGAACATTAAAATACAAAAAAAAAGAAAAAAAACATAAAGGAGGCAGTGTGGTCCAGTGGGTATAGTCTCAGGCTTGTAACCAGGTCAACAGTTCAAATCCCACTGCTATCACTGACCGACTTACTGCGTGACCCTCAGCAAATAACTTAACCTCATTACGATCTATCCTGCGGAAGAGATGTTATATCAGTGTCCTATTGTAAGTGACTCTGCATATAATGCACAGTTCACAGCATACCTCTGTAAAGCGCTTTGTGATGGTTGTCCACAATGAAAGGAGCTATATAAAAATATTAATTATTATTATTATTAAAAGACACTTTTGAAAGCAAGTGGTCTCTATCATATGGCCAGAGGTAAAATGTTGCTTCACATTATAAAGGGGACACTAACTCTAATGCAGCTTTCTGGTGAAGCACTACTGCAGCCGCCATTTTTAAACCAATAAAAATCACACTGATCATTTCGCCTTTAAAAAAAATAAATTAAAAAAAAAGTAAGGTATACATGTACAGTGCCTACAAGGTTTGACTTACATGGAATAAAAATGAATGGTTTTCAAGAGGGCAGTTAGCTTGTCTAACAAATAAGTGAGGTCAACCGAACATTCATGCTATAACAGAGAGGCTTTGAAATCTATAATGGACCTGGAAGCAGCAGATTAAACTCTCTAAATCTATAGTGAAGTGCTTGAAACATCCCCACTAATTAATAATGCAAATTAGCAATACAATCCTTGAACCGTACTGTCTTTAATTACTGTGAATTGGTACAGTATATTAGTACGCAGGTTAGCATTGCATAGACAGTATGTGGATATCTTATAAGGTAAGGGAATGCACCATACTTAACAGATTGGAATGTATTTATAAATCTTATCCCCCCCACTGCCTTCAGCTGCCTCCTCAGCTCACCTGTTTAGACTGCATTTGTAGATCTCTTGATCTACCCCTCCTAATGTTCTGGACTTGCCTGGCTAAGCGTCACATTACCAGATCCTCAGCTAATGCACTATACTCGCACTACTAAGTCATTCATGGTGTTTCCATGCAGGTCAATTTACAAGTGAAATGGCGATGCACATGCACGTTTGGGAGAATCTCTCAGGTAAATCAGGTTTGTGGCCAAAAAAAACTACAGAGAGGGATAGGGTAAATCTCATCTACTCGTGTAAATGACGAAACATACGGGAAAATCCACACCCAGTTTCGCATGCAAACCCTCATTTCACGTGTAAATGTTAATGAGCGTGTTCATTCTTATCTATAAATACTGCAAGGGAGCAGGTCAGTTTTTACTATAGATTCCAAGACGGCGATTGTATTGTTAGCAGTGGTGTAGTTCACCTTAAATGATAACGCAGGCAGCTTTTTTTATTATTGTGTTTTGCTGTGTCTGGTCTGTATTGCTGTATATGTTTATAGTTCTGTGTAAAACCACTTACCATGAACAGTGTTATGCCTGTGTTATAGTATTAATGCAGCTGTATGAGAGTACCCTTGCTGCTTAAATGTCTAACTGAATTAATTCCTGTACTTTTTATGATTCCAGCTACGTCCAAAGACAACGCGTGTCTGCCCTCCACGTCGTTCGTAAATATAGTTGGTGAACTGCATGTCATGTGCCAGCTCGATCGCCCAAAACAACGCAACAACCAACAAGACGTTCTCTCAGAACTGACCAAATAATATTGCAAATTAACATATTGACTGTTTTATTTGTTTGCATCATTAATATTTGACACAACAGTAAATCCAACACAACTTAAAAGAAAGGAGAAAATCTCTGACAGCACGATCACTGCTGTCCAATACAAACTGGCGGCTCAGATAACCTTCAGAGTTGCCAAGTCTGCTTATAATTAGAATTTGGCTTGTTTTTGAGAGTCGCTGGTTGGAACTTGCATAAATACCTATACTCTAACATGGGTTCGCTTGTTTTGAAAGGCAGCGTCGCTTTTTTTTTTTTTCTCGTGAGACTTGGCAACACCGGTAACCTTCCCCGTCTGTCTCACAGCAGGCAGTGCCAGTTTTGGGAACAAACTAACGCTGCACTTTATTCCGTTTCACATCCGCCACCTCCCTTTCATGTGCCCACTACCCACAAAAGTTCACTAGTAATCTTCAAAAAGAGCACAACTACTTTACGCATAGCTAATTTACATATCAACCTCCACCTTTCCCATTCATTTGCCTGACGTCAGGTGAAAAGCCCGGTTTATGCGAGTAAAATAAATTGAATGAATGGAAACCCAAAAAAAGCATTTTACACAAGACATTTCTCGTGTAAATGTCTCGAGAGAAAAAAAAAACAAAAAAAAACATTCATGGAAACCCTATGATTGCTGATACAACTTGTAATCCTTATTTCATCCTAGTTCATAATTGCATTCAAGTAGTATTATTTACACTTACCGTAAACTATACTGTATTTACATATTAATCTTGTAAATAGTCCCAAAAAAGTATAGCACACAATTACAGGAAAAAAAGAAAAAAAAAAAAAATCACAATTTAACTTGTCAGAGCTGCCTATAGTTTATCTGGAAAGTGCCCCTGAATGGAGCAATATTATAATACAACAATATTATGGAACTAGGTCATTGAGAATCTGGATACTAGTTTGTAGTAATATGATCATGTTTAATCTTTCAGCTCTTGTCATTTCATGGAAAACACGTGCTTGTGAAGAAAAGCGATTATATTTCCATTTTAAACTTTTGAAGATTGGTCAGCTGTGGTCTATGACAATGCTCTTGCACTTTGCCAGCTTTATTTGTTAATTATGTTGTTCAATATACTGGTAGTATAGAATTCATCCATGTACCGTGTGAAGATTTATACACATTTTTTAAAATTTTTTAAACAATTTCAGACAAAATGCAGTTGCTCTCCTTGCTGCACAACTACTTTTGTTAGAAAGAATCTGTTACTGAATGAAAACCTAGAGATTAATTTCCTTTGCTTTGGATAAGTAGGCCAATGGAAATACACCTGGCACACGAGTGGAATTACAGCCCCGAGGTCCTTTTGTACTCCCACATCAGGGAGTTGTTTTACAAGTTCCATGTAAATATAAAACAGTGCTTTACTGTACAAAGGACTCTACCTGTATTTTAACAAATACATACAGCATTCCACAATTTAAATTGGGTATTGGAAAACTAGTGCATTAAAGAAAAACAAATTGTCTGATGAATATTTAGTAAAATCCATTATTACAAACCTGGTTTCACATTTTTGTTGCGTAGCCTACTTTGCAAGTGCTGTCGCTGTGCTCAAAAAAATCAGTAACTCTGTAATCTACTTCAAAGCCCTGTGACCAATTAGGTAATTACACACAATGGCAGGGTGCAAAGAAAACAATTTTATTCAAAGAAGAAATTGATACAATTACAGAAATGGCTGGACAACACAAATCTGTTCTATTTGGCAAGTTGTCTGGAAATTTAACTAATGAACACAAGAAAGAGAAAAGTGGCACATAAATCACATATGCAGTAAATACTCTTGGGGTGGAGCAGAGAACGGTAACTGAAAAAGAAAAAAATTGATCGATCTAGTAAGTTGAACAAAATTAAAAGAAGGGAACAGAAGGGAGATGGAAAAAGACCTCAAATGAGGAGGAAAACATTTTCTAAATATAATTAAGTAGCTGTTGCTGGTATTGAGAAAAAAAAGACAGTAGCTCTTCCTGCTGCCTTTAACCCAATGTAACTAAACATCTTGTCATCCATCAAAGTAAGCAATAATGAAAACAGATAGCTATAAGTTATACAACTTGTTAATTAAAAGCATTATTATTATTATTATTATTATTATTATTATTAATCATCACCTTACCCACTGTCTTCCCAATATCTCCACTGGCAAAGCGATCGGCAAATATATCACAACATGTTTGAACCCCAAAACTACTGTTTTAGTTATTGAATATTTTTTTTTCTTTTACTGTCCATTGCACTGACATTACAATTTGTTAAACTTTCCCTCTCTCTAGCTATGGTGAGTGTTCCCTGAAAAAATGTGTTAGTAGAACAAAGACTTGTTCTGTATACCGGATGCACTAATTAAAATAAATGTCCAAACCAAGTTTCATTACTGAAGAAGGGTTTCTCCAGATAGATAAAAACATGTGACATACAGACAGTGCATATCTACAGTATCCCTATATAACCTGTGCTAAAGAATGGTCTTTTGCAAGTTAAATCTCAATTGCAAGAGCCATTGTCTAGATATAGTAACACTTTTGCAGCGTCACATACTGCACATATTGCATGTATGCCAGCCTCTACTACATTATATCCTTGTATCCAGGCATATGTCAGCAGTAAAGACACAATGTTTTCGATGCAGTAGGCGGGGTTTTGTGGGACCCTGTGCAGCATTATAGCAACAAATCCTAAAGTAAATGCAATATTGAATTGCATTCTTTTTAGAGCACTGTATACACAAGCCTAACCCTCTGTGAAGGGAAACTAAAACAAACTAAAGAAAGGACTTGATGTGTTAGATAGCTGAATGTGCTATGGAAGGTTACATCAACTGTACTTGTAGAGCAATCTGTAAAACTGGAATGGCTACTTGAATTATTTGTGACATCTGGGATTCAATAAACTCCAAAACATCACTGATGTTCACTGTGGGTCGTTATCAGTAACCTGGAAGTTTAACCAAGTGTTTTGCCTAGATAAGCTATTACCACGTCAGAGCAAAGGGTTCACAGTTGCAAACTACCATAATAAACTTTGACATTAATCAATCAGTTAACTGAAACGTAGTGTAATTTAATAGTCACCAAAAGACTTCCAGAATCTGATGCAAGTTAGCTGCCAAAAATCACATTTTCTCTTTACAATTAATTTTTTTTTTTTCTTTTTTAAACAGTGATGCTGTTTGTAGGACAATGCATCTGTTTTCATGAAAACACGTAGGCTACTTCCTGTTAGCCCTAATTACAGCAATACTGAGCGGCTGGTAGTAAGAGATGCACCAATGTTTCAATGTTGAAAAAAGTGGTCAGACTTCTATTTTGCATTTTGTTTACAGGTTTCTGGGAAGTGAATCTCTCTATTTTTAGTTTTAAGAGGAAGCTAATACAATAGTACTGTGTGTGTCAACTGGAGGGAGAATAGCACCCTGTGACATACATAGTACACAGGTGTGCAACAATGCTGCAAGGAGCTGTGGGGAAATACAGTACAGTTACCCCAAAATGTTTTGTGCTCGGTCCACACTAGAGATAAATGGATTTAAATATGTGTCTACTTACCCTAGCTAATTGTAAGCCTTGACTCTGCTGTAAGTTCACAATCTACTCTAGATTCACAGTACTCTCCACGTATAAGAACACCTCCTAAGATAACACTTTGGCTGAGGGAACAACCTTGTGGTGAAACAGAATTTTTCCATTGTAAATATTCCGCCTAAGGAACAGGAACTTCGCTTAAAGAACACCTTGTTGGCACTGATAGCGATTCGTTGCTAACCGATTCAAAACTGATACAGTACTGTTTTGTCACCTGATAACTCAAACTCAAACGATGTATTCAATCTTTTCAAAACTGACTGGTTTATTCAATCTTTTCAGAACTGCCGTAATTTATCATTGCCTCCTTGTTTATTCTGACTTCGACGAGCGTACCTCATCAGTACAAACATCACTGTTTCTCTTGATACAAAGTTGGAACAAGAGAGTGACAGAATCCTAGAACACAGCTGTGTACTAACACAATATTTCAAAGTGTGCTTTATCTATCATGTTGAAACAAACTAAAACATGACCTCCGATTCAGATATTTAATCAGAATACTGTATATTTATTAATATTTATATTACAACTTCTGACTGTTGAGCAACAACATAGTTGTTTGGTAAATTGGGGCACCTGTTTTTGTTAGGAATTTCAAATCAAAATGATTAACCTTCAAACTTACCACACAGGTATTTGAAACACTCAAGCCCAAGCCAAGAGGCCCATTTTGTTGAATATTTATTAAAAAGTGTGGCAGACAGACAGATAAGGGTCCACATTTTGAATTAAGACCCATAAAAGAATGCATAATATTGACACTAGGCCTGTCCATGCTGAACAGTGTATACCGTCGACAGATGTTTTTGGATTCTACGAAACTGGGAAATACACACTCAAGCTCTATCAGTATGCTGTAAAAAGATATGTCATGGAGCATATTAGGTGTGGTTTCAAGCTGTATCTTCAACTACAGTTGCCAAAACAAAAGAAAGAATATCAACGAACACTTGAGCGCTGGAGGACTGATTTTTTGCCTTGGGCTGTGGGTCAGGCAAGCTCTGTGCTTGTGCATGTAATAATCGGGACTGACAGTTCAAGTCGAAGGGACTGGGCCCTACAATAACATAACCAAGAACTGACCCTAGTACAGCTGTCCCAAATCAATTTCCATCAAGTGGAGCGGAGGCTTACTTGAATAATTTATACTGCTGCTGAACGAAGTATCCAAAAAGCCTCCTCAAGTTAATGGTGACACTTCATTTTTTAATAAAACATCTCAGGGAAGTAGATTATACTAGTCAAATACCTTACATACCATTACATTAAATAACATGTTTTGTAAATAGCACATTTAGCTTAGTTGTGACATTAAGGAGGGAACTGCAAATAGTATCAACAAACCTTAAATGCTGCTGAAATGGAGAATCACATTAAACATGTTTATTTATTCAATGTCTAAAGATTTTTGATGCTTTACAACAGTGGCGCACAACTCAGGTCATGCAAGGCTGGTGTCCCTCCTGGTTTTTGTTCTAACTATACCCTAAGTTAGTGAATTGGACCAATTAAGCTTCTAATAAGGTCCAATAAAGTACTTTAGGGTGCAGCTGGAATAAAACCCTGCAGGGACACGGGCTCTCCAGGACTGAACCACTGCTTTACAAGTATTTCCAGTTCCACCTTCCAACTTATACTAAGGCACATTTCTTAAATCAGGGTTGGAATAAAATACTCAATTTGCAAAGCAGGTTTAACTGGGTGATTTAAACTATTATGATCACAGTAAAACATGCATTGCATTCAAGTCTAGTTTCCACTTAAAAATACACAGTTGCCTACACAGTTATAAAACATTTGTTATTGTCATTTTTAGTTACAGAAAACTGTAGAACGTGTTTGAATGAAAGCCTACACATACAGAGACAAACCTGATGCGACTAATACTGGGTAATGCGGATATGACATTTGTTACAGGGCAGGTTATAATTGACGAACCAGATAAATACCGGTACAGTTCTATAGCTCCAACACCAGTACCAAATAAAATTTACTATATATTTTTCCGACTGATTTATGACAGAATGTGGGTCTGGTTACCAGCATAACCGATCAACACAGGATGATACATCATGTCTACTTATTTGTAAGGTTCGATTTGCATAACAGTGAGCATTGTTCAGTATGGGGTTGGACCAGTATAAAATACCATAAGAATGATTAGCATGTCTTTTTCACTTTACCTTTCGCCTCGCAGTCAGCGCAGTATTTGTTATCCTCTTCTCTCAGCATTTTGGACAGGATGGCCTGGTGCTGCTCATTCAATTTCAGAGCCTTTTCCCTTTCCGACCGCGTCGTCATTTCTCAGCCGGTATCCTTTTGTATTTTGTAACGAAACAATACAATTCCCAAAACAATGATGGCTAAATTAAATGTTTTAAATACACTGTCATTCCCCGGGTTTTGAAAATTACTAGCAGGAATCAGAAGCAGCAGCAAATTGTGGCAGCAACCAGGAAACACCAAGAACCGGAACTACAATCTACAACGACTGCTACAACTGCAGGATACCCAATCCGCCTGAAATGAAATAGTTCACCCTATGTAAATTTAGGTTTAAGTAACGTGTAACTGTTCAACTGGAAATGTCGAGGCAAAACGTTAAACGAATATTATACATGGTTATGTAAAATACTGATGTCATAATATTGGAAAACACACATTGCCTTATAATATAGATGTGTGTTTTTTAATATTCCTCCGCAAACAGGTAAACTTTTGAGGTCACTGACATTTCGAACACACCTTTGTGATGTGTGTTCTTCAAACCAGGACTGATGTTGATTGTACAGTAGTGATTATAAAGCCAAAAACTGACAGTTATCAAACAAGTGTTATCGTGACCATTGACAGCTGGGTTTTTCTCAAGCAGCAGAGCATTTTCTAGAATTAAGGATTTGGCTTTTACCAGCACGTTATTATTAGACAGCTGTCTTGGAATTCCCGAAATGACAGGGAACTACAACTTCAAGATTTTTTGAGGTTATGATGAAAATAAAGTGTAAAACAATTGGTGATGGAAACCCCCAAATAATAATAATAAAAAAGTACCAGTAAGTGAATAACTTTTCTACTGAGTATTGTATTATTATTATTATTATTATTATTATTATTATTATTATTATTAATGTGGACATATACAGAAGTCTAATAAAACGTTTGTAAGATATCTTTGTCAACTTGTTGCTACTATATCACCATATCACCTCATGTCATCCACTCCCCCACTCCCACTGGTTTGAAATCTGTTTTTTATTCAGATTTCTTTTCTAGGCTATTATTAAGAACCAAAAGTAGTCTACATCAGTTTCAAAGTTTTTATAATTAATTGAAATAGTCTTGGTAAGATTCTCAAGGTAAACATTTGTTGCACTACACGAATGCAATTCTGTGACATGATGAGCAATTGGAAGAGCTTCCTTGAGATTTTGACAACTGGTAAATTTTAGCCTTTTTAGCAACTAAAAGAAACTCATGAAATAGAAAGACCCGTCCTCTACTTAATGGAGAGATTGTGTGTTAAATAGATTTGACTGCACAAGTATAGATTCTACGTTTCTGGGGGAAGATTATTTCCTCAACCACAGAAATATCTCAGACTGTTTTTACCATATATGCTTTTTTAAACACCATCTATCCCATGAATGGCTTCAGATCTTATCACCACTACATTGTAATTGTACAGTATGCATTTTTTTAAAAACTATTGTAACAGATAGCAGAGAATGTGTAATAGAGAATATGAATTATGTTCCCAAAACGTTTATTTATTTATTTTTTATTTAAAATATACTCCAGATTATGGTGCTATCAGTGTGTATTGCAAATTCAGAAAAAAAGAATTGTATAATATAAAAACTTACTATATAGAGCTAATGCATTTATGCTACTGAAAAACAGGTACAATATACAACTAAATTGTTACAGCATTTTCTATACACAATGCTTAATAAAATAGATGTCCTGTTTTCATGCCATTTCTAAAAACTATAACTTACAATAAAAATAAAAGAACACACAGCCAAGGGCTTCAATAATTATATGTATTTATTAAATTAAACTGCATATGGTGCATTTAAATAACAGGAATACGGTACATGCCAGGTAGTAGTAATGTCGCAAGATATAGGACTTAATTTTCCCAGTGTGGAAAATTCAGGCCACAGTGAGTGTTTCAGAAGTCTGTAACCATAGGCCAAATATGTCATAAGTTTTAAGTGTTAAATTCATCATCTATTAAGTATAGGTGTGAATAATTTAGTAAGCCCCTTATTGAAAAATATAATTGTCATTTGCTACCACATATTCTCCACCAGGCACATCTGTGAATCTGTCAGCTGTTTCTTGAGTTGCTTTCTTTTTTGGAAAAAAATAAAATAAAAATAAGGTCTGACAACAGGAGGAAAGGGAATTTGTTCACTATCTTTTTTATTTTTCACTGATCAATGTATTTCTTCATCCTCTTCACTTATCATTTCTTAGACAAGACATGCAAGTATATTATAGCTTTCATGTTAGAAATCAATGCATCGTCCCTTTCTCTCCCAGTCCCCATATCGAGTTGGCTCAGGGCCTCTTGGTCCTCCTTTCTCTTTTGTAGCTGGGTTTATGTCATCAGGAAATCCTATAATGAAATAAACAACAACGATTTATTTAAATAATAGAACAGTAGCCCAAGAAAGCAACCCCCCAGCCCCCCCCCCCCAATACTATTACCAATATGAACTGTATGGTCATGAAAAAGTGATTCATAAACAATACATGGAACACAGTACTTACTTTCAAGAGGATCCCTCTCCTTGAGAGCTTGTTCAGGAACATCAAATCGACCTTGTGGGGTTTTTGGTGTCCTTAGTGGTGTTTTCTTGGCTTCCGATTTCCCATCAGAGCTAGCCAACCTCAAGGAAGCAAACTGCCCTGTTGCCACATAAAAGAAAGGTTAAAAGCATTTAACTTGGGTACTTGGGTCGTGGGGCTGGGTTTGACCTTCATCATAAAATAACAACAGCAATATAGTTATTCCGTTTTTGCACAAAAAGAAAATAATTCCACTATATGTTAATGCCACAGAGTCGCATTACTGACTGCACTGACACATTTTCTAACTCGGTAGCCCTGGACTACCTTAGATTCGTACCAATCCACTCAGTCAGAATAAAATACATTTTAGCAACTACAAATTAATTGCTATTTTAAAACTGTTATCAAACAAACAAAAGTAGACATATAAATAGAAAATGACAATTAACTGATAAAAATAGACTGCACAAAGTCGATTACTCTGACGGTTTCGAAACATCAACATTGACACTGACGAAACAGTCGAAACTTTCTTACCTGAACGGTGCCTTGGTTCCCCGAGCAGTGCTCTGCGTAATAATATTCCCTGTGCTCCAAAACGTAAACAAATTAAAGGCATCCTCGGACCCCTCGTCAGAGTTCCTGTTCGGTGTTATTTTATAACAGTACTAGTACTCCTGCAAACATCACTGTGGACTCAAGCTAAAGCAAACGCCTGCATAGACGTCATCAAGAAGAGACACGCTTACTTTGCGTCTGCTTTGTCAAAGTTTTCTTTAAAAAATAAAAAAAATAAAGTTAAATAAATAAATAAATAAATAAAACAACTCAGCTCTATATCCAGATGCTACTCCATAGCACGCGGCACATCAGCCGACGTTACTAATTGCTGTGAACCTTCGCATTGTCCGTGATGTCTGCATTGCGACAACTACCTCCCGCTTACGTCATCGGTGTCTTTCAGGCAGAGCGTCCTGGTCGCCAAGGTGACCCAGCTGCGATAATTATTCCGCGGTTGTCGTCAGAGTTTCAGTTCCGGTTGTAGTTTCGTCAGCACTCTCCTCCTGAACTACAGAAAACCCAGCCTGGTCGAGCAATACTTTTAAAAATGTTTTTTTTTTTTATATAAAACGACCTGCAACATCTGAAGTTTTTCTCTGTGTTTTTGGCGAATATGGAAGACAATTCGCGCAAAAATAAATAAATAAATAAATAAATAAATACATTCCAAAATAAATACATTAATTAAACACGAAATAAATACATACATACACTTTTTTATGTAATGTTCTTAGATTTATTTATTTATATCGTTATTTATTTTATTTATTTATTTTTTTTAAATTCTCACACGATATTCTTGCTATAGTGTTTGTCATTGAGCGCCAATCACACTGGAACGGCGGGACAGTCAAGTAAGTGAATCGATGATAACTTTGTCCGGGGGTTTGTAGGGCCGTTGACTGCAGTTGTAAGTTGCAACCGGTACAGCCGAAATTGGAAAACAATACGTTTGTTAGCAGAGAAATAAATAAAAAGACAACGCTTCCCCCCCCCCCCCCGATTTTAAAGAATTAAATACAAACGCGATTTTTGGCTTGTTTCACCATCAGATTTGTGTATGTATTGTTTATGTATTTACTTTTTGTTGCCAAACCATATGCCCTGTCTCGCACAGCGGCCCACTAAAATGTAAACTGATTTGTTGTTATATACAGTAGTTTAATTTGGTCACCTGGCTCATTTGTATAATACAATGTCATACTATATCGCGTTTCTGACGCTGCTCACAGATTGCCGGTGTTAACTAATTGAGAGACTTATCATATTTGAACTTACGATCTCGCAATATTAAAAAAAAAACGAGCCCCTGGTCGTTGTCTGAGCAAAACACATTTTCATTGAGCTCAAATGAGTTACAATGCCTATAGAAAGTCTACACCCCCTAGAACTTTGTTCACATTTTGTTGTGTCAGTGCCTCAAACTTTCATGCATTTATTTGTTTTTTCCACACTTATCTACACACCATACTCCACACTGTTAAGGGGAAAGAAGTTGTTATTGTGAAAAAAAAAATGATATGTTAAAAATACAAAACTTAAAGATCATAATTGGATAATTCTGCACCCCCCTGTGTTAATACTTGGTGGAAACACCTTTGTCAGCAATTACAGCTGTGAGTCTGTTGGGATAGGTCTCTACCAACTTTACACACCTAGATTTGGTGATGTTTGCCCATTCTTTACAAAACTGTTCAAGCTCTGTCAAGTTCCTTGGGGACCACTGATGGACAGCAATCTTCCTGACAAGTGCCCCAGTCCCTGCTGATGAGAAACATCCCCATAACATGATGGTGCCACCACCGTGCTTCATAGTAGGGAAGTACAGAAGTACAGAATCTCCTCAGTGTTTTTTTGCATACTCCAAACGGAATTCAAGGTGGGCTTTCTTGAGTAATGGCTTCCTTTTTGCTACACTATCATACAGGCCAGATTTGTGGAGTGCTTGGGATATTGTTGTCACATGCACATTTTAACCAGTCTTGGCCATAAAGCTCTTGTAGTTGCCATTGGTCTCTTGGTAGCCTCTCTGATCAGTCTCCTTGTTGGGTCATTCAGTTTGGAGGGATGACCCGATCTAGACAGGGTCTTGGTGGTTCCATACACCTTCCACTTCTTAATAATCGTGTTGACCATGCTCCAAGGGATATTAAAAGATTTGATTTTTTTTATACCCATCCCAATCTGTGCCTTTCAACAACTTTGCATCTTGGTGCTCATGGTTGAGTCTTTGCTTTGAAATACACTACCCAGCAGAGGGAATCCACAGGAACTGCTGAATTTATCCTGAAATCATGTGAATCACTACAATTTAACACAGGTGGAGGCCACTTAACTTGGTGTGTGATTTTGAAGGCTATTGGTTACACCTGAGCTAATTTAGGATTGCTATTACAAGAGGGGTGGACACTTATCCAACCAAGCTATTTCAGTTTTTATTTTTAATTAATTTTCTACAAATTTCTAGAATATTTTTTCACTTGGAAGTTGTGGGATAGGATATGTAGATAAATGAAAAAAACAAACAAAACAATTTTAATGCATTTTAATTCCAGGCTATAAGGCAACAAAAAGATGAACATTTTGAAACGTGGTGTAGGCTTTCTATAGGTGCTGTATGTGTGATGGACTAGTAGTACTGCTGGAAACGGGCGGGACTACTGGTATACAAACTTCGTTCCTGTTCCAGGAAGTCTTGGTTCCTGAGTATTAAACAAAACACTATAATCAGATGTTTTTCAGAGGGTGGTTTGAATGCACTGGGCTTCCAGACAATTAATACTCTTTAAGATTAAATTGATTAATATGTATCTATGAAGAAATCCCCTTGGTTGTAGATTCCTAATCACATTTTTAAAGAATGTGGTAATCTTGATTTTTTTTACTATCTTACAATTACAACTGTAATAAATTGCCTATCAAACTCTCAAATTTCCATAAACAAACTCTCAACTCATGGAAGATTGCTTTCAAACATAACTTTTCTCCAAATAGCAGTATAATTTGGAATAATCAACTTGTGTTAACTAGGAATAGATCCATGTATATAAGCGAATAGACAGATGGGGGGATGATATTCATATCTGATCTGCTAAATGATGGAGGTGATCTTTGTACATACAACAAATTAATTAGCAAATTCAATGAATCAATGGAATGATGTGCCCCTTCTGATATTTAGAAGCTTCAACAAATTAGTTAAAATTTCAAAATGCATGGTCCTATTCCTCGATAACTACGATGGTTAAAGTAATATCACGTGGCTATTAATATTATGAAAATTCCACATGCGTACGGCTAAATTTGTAAATTCAAACTTGTTTTGTATCGATCTGAAATCTTTTCATTCTTCTCTACAAAAAACTGGTCCGGATATGGATGAGAAGTAAAAAAAAATGGAGGTGGTAAAAGATAAAATACAGGAAAATATGAATAAATTAGAGTTAATGGCAAAAAAGTGTGGATTTAAAATTTCATTACAGAACTGAAAGCATGCATTTTTTCTAAACAAATCAAAGTAAAGAACAATTAAAGAATAGAATGAGGCCAGATATTTGGGGATTTATTTAGATAAAAAAAAAATGATGTGGCATAAACATATCAAAATTATAACAGACGTGTGAAGGAAGATTACATTTGCTGAAAGCAATAGCAGGTACCAGATGGGGAGCAGATCAAAAGAGACTTTTTCTGATATATAAAGGTACATAAGAAGTGTAATAGATTATGGGAGCCCAGTTATAGAGGCAGTAAGTAAGAGTCAATGAAAGCGTTTAGAAGCAATTGAGCACAGGCTTTAAGAATGTGTACAGGAACAATGAGATCGTCACCAGTTGAGGCTTTGCAAGTAGTGATAGGAGAGATGCCACTAACATTAAGGAGAACATTACTTAATACAAGGTTTTGGAATAAGATTCAATCTTAGTGAAGAACATCCAGTGAGGGGGGAGTATTGGGACAAATATGGTATGAATATGAAAATGGGAAAAAGCTGGTGGAACATTTGCATTTCATATGACAAATTGCATTTCATGTGACACATTGGGCAAAAGATTAAGATTGAAGAAATAAAAAGAATCGAAAATAGAAATGGATGTGAAAAAAATGGATGCCATAAAAAATATGTTAACTGTTAACCATAATAATTAGGAATTAACATGGAAACTAAGATAAAAGGACAAAGATATGTTAAAACATAAGGAAGAGATGTTACAGATATACACAGATGGATCAAAAGGCCCTAAATCTGGGAAAACAAGATATGCTTATTATATAAACACATTTGAAATATGTAAAAGGGGAAGATTATCAAACCATTTATCAGTATGGCCATAGACAAAATAGAGGAATTATTTAAAGAAAAGGATATTTTGATTCTTACAGATTCTCTAAACTCGATCCAGGCATTAGAATCGGAAACAGGAGATAGGATATATATTATATATAAAAATATTCAGAAATTACATACTAGCTATAAAAATGGTAAAAAAAAAATATATTCTGATAGCCTGGATTCCATGTCACTCAAGTGTCTTTGGAAATTGAATTGTGGATTTTGAAGCAAAAAAAAAAAAGCAATTCTGAATAAAGAAAGTGACATAATAACATCCTTGTGGCAAAGTGGTTTACAGTGTGCAGGTGCAGGTGATCAATAAACACAGACAATTAAAATCCAGGTCCAATGGTGTTTTATTTTATAATCCAATTGCCTGATGGCGAAACAGCAGTAAATAATAAGAATGATAAGCAATACAGCGGCATGTATTGCTTTACTATAATCCGCGGGTTGGTCGCGAAATAATAAACAGTCCCGATCTTTTACACCCACACATAACAGAAACACAAGGTGAAGTGTTGCCCAGGTTTAGTGCTGGCCTTTAGTGACAGCTACGGATCGTGTTTCAGCCGTCTAAATAATAACAAACAGTATTTTTAGACAGGACAAGAAACAAACAAAACACTTGCAATAACACAGGTTTCTCCTTCCGGTTCATGTTTAATCATTACAGTGAAACATATATTCATGAAATGCAATAAGTATATTCAGCAAAGAAACATTAAACAGAAAGTTAAGTGAAATAGAAATTGAAGTAGCAACAGTAAATTATATTTTGAAGTTAGAAGGGGTAGAAAGAGAAATGTGTATTTATAAGAACATATGAAAGTTTACTAACGAGAGGAGGCCATTCAGCCCATCTTGCTCGTTTGGTTGTTAGTAGCTTACTGACCCCAGAATGCCATCAAGCAGCTTCTTGAAGGATCCCAGGGCATCAGCTTCAACAACATTACTGGGGAGTTGGTTTCAGACTCCCACAATTCTCTATGTAAAAATGGGCCTTCTATTTTCTGTTCTGAATGCCCCTTTATCTAATCTCCATTTGTGACCCCTTGTCCTTGTTTTTTTTTTCAGGTCGAAAAAGTCCCTTGGGTCAATACCTTTTAGAATTTTGAGTGCTTGAATCAGATTGCCGCGAGGTCTTCTTTGTTCAAGACAGAATAGAGTCAATTAATTTAGCTTGTCTGCATATGACATGCCTTTTAAACCCAAAATATCTTTGCACTCTTTTTTCATCAGCAATATCCGTTTTGTAGCAAGGTGACCAGAACTGGACACAGTATTCTCGATGAGGTCTTATTAATGCATTGTTAAGTTTTAGTATTACTTCCCTTGATTTAATTTCAACACTTTTCACTATATATCAGAGCATTTTGTTTGCCTTTTTATTGCTTTCCCACATTGTCGTTGTATTTATAATGCACATTTTTATTGCCTGTGTGCAGTACAATACACTTTTCTCTATTAAATGTAATTTGCCATGTGTCTGCCCAGTTATGAATGCTGTTTAGATCATTTTGAATGACCATTGCTACTGCAATGGTGTTTACCACTCCTGCTATTTCTGTGTTATCTGCAAATTTAACAAGTTTGCTTACTATACCAGAATCAAAGTCATTAATGTAGATTAGGAAGAGCAGAGGGCCTAATACTGATCCCTGTGGTTCTCCACTGGTTACCTCACTCCATTTTGAGTTTTCTCCTCTAATTAGTACTTTCTGTTTTCTACATGTTAACCACTCCCTAATCCATGTGCATGCATTCCCTTTAATCCCCATTGTATTCAGTTTGAGAATTAATCTTTTATGCGGGACTTTGTCAAAAGCTTTCTGGAAATCTAAATAAACCATGTTGTTTGCTTTGCAGTTATCCATTGTTGATGTTGCATCCTCAAAAAAAATCAAGCATGTTAGTTAAACACTATCTCCCTTTCCTAAAAGCATGCAGACTGTTTCCCAGGATACTGTTACCATATAGGTCATTTTACATTTTGGATCTTGTAGTTTCCATGAGTATAAAATATTCCAAATTATAAAATGCATAGGGAAATAGGAGAAAACATAAGAAAAGACTACTATATATATATATATATATATATATATATATATATATATATATATATATATATATATATATATAAAGGTAGAGGGTGCTCATCTCCATTCAGATGGCATGCACCAGCAAACCCAAGGAAGCAGAAGCAGGGAGGCAGTGCAACATTTCTGGTTGCAATCACTCCTGGGTGGCACTCGGGAGCTTGAGTCTGCATGGGTTGCCACGAAAGGGCCCCCATAGACCATCATTGGTGCACTTATGCACCGGCGGTGACCCCGTTATGGGATTTAAAGGATTCAAGGGATGCATTTGGACTAAAATAACTTTGTTGGCGGGCTGTAGGCTAAGGGAGCCTGCAAGATCCTTGGGGCTGAGTGTGTAAGCAGAATGTACGGTGTTGGTATCGCATGCACAATTGTCGAGATTTATGTCTGCTTAATAAAATATTTGCTACTCTCCCCGAAGCTACCTTGTCTAGTCTCGTCTGTTCTTGCCTGTTCTAGTTATGTTTCCTGAAAAGCTGTTACACTACAATATTAAAACACTGGTAGTCAAGCGTAACACATTGCTGTGTACCAAAAAATAATGTATTCAGTGTTCCCCAGAAACCAAAAAGCCCTCAATACAACAGTCATGTTAGATCAAAGACACCAACACATTTAATATAGTATTTAAATAACTGCAAATATGAAGCCACTTCATCAAATTATCTTATAGATAACTTGTTTTTCAAGTAGAATATCCACTATTAATCTTGACCTAGAGAATTATAGAGGACAAGAGGAGGTGTAGGGAGTCATGAGGGGTTGCAGGTAGGAGGGTGCAGTGTGGGGAAGAGAGCGGTAGGCAAGAGCAAAGAGCAAAGCAGAGTGGTAGCATTAAAGTTAATACATCTAAATTTAAGGTCAGATGACAAATTACTGATTGATTGTTTTAAGGCGGTGTTGAAAACTGGAGCCACTGGGTCAATTGCAACGAACTAAAAGGAATGTACTAACTGGGGATGATCCTGTGGTTAGTACGGAGGATAGTACTGAACTAGTATTCAAGTTAATACGAACTGCAACTAACTAAGGAGATCAAGATAGTCCCAAGCTGCGTTTTAAAAATGTTCTCAATTGTAACAAACCCAAAGTAACTGATGTTGCCCTCTAGAGGATACTAAAACACATTACCCCTTTTTCAAAGTGATGCTCCAGCGATGTGCTGAACTGAATTGAAATTAAGTACGCGTTAGAGCCGCAATTCAGTATATTCGATGAACTGAACTGATTTCATATTGGCGAACTGAAGCGTACCAGTCTTATTGCAAAGAAATCTCCCACAATGCATCGTAGTAATGACAAACCAGGAAGTTTGTTGTGTTTGTTTACATTTGTTATCAATATTGTGCAATTGTGCCAATGAAAACATTTACCTACTTCTATCACATAGCATTCCGTGTTCTAGCTAGCGAGTTAGATAGGGGTTCAAATGATACCAGACTGAGAATCATTATTTGGAAGACTATTCAATAGAGAAAGAAAAGAAAGATGATGGATATTCTTAGTATGATGGTGGCGACAAGAAATGTCTTCATGAAATGCTTAATTACAAGTGTGAGACTCAGAACTGGTTGCTCCTCTGTGCGAGCTGCCATGATTGATTCTGGTGGTAACAGTTGATCAGTGTAGCACTGTGGGACACATGATACTCTTAGCATATCATTTGCGTACATTAGCCATATGAAACCAGAGGCACTCGGAGCAACAGAGGAAGGGCGCTAGCGTCGAAAGAGCACACTTAATTGTTTCAGTCAACCCTCTGCTCATGTACTTAATGGGGACAACTTTGAATGAAAGTGAATACTACAGAAGAATCTTGTTAATAGGAGTAATTATTTCCTAATTTAAAGTAGCTCACTCTTGTCACAAGTCCATTGATCAGATATACACCAGGTATATTTTGGGATAAAATGTACCTATAAATATTTGTGTATTTTCTACCAGCTAGTTTCTCAACACTTCCTAGAATCTGCTTGCAATATCTACTATGAGTATGTGTCTCTTATTTCAATGAACTAAATAAGTTAACGTGGGAATTCCTGAGTAATCTTCTATGCTGCATATTCAAGATTTGCTTAAGTGTGTTTTAGGTGTGTATTTAAGAAAGAAAAAAAAAATGTACACCTGAATTTATTTCATGGCACATTTAATTACAACATGCATCAATATCCTATTAGAACAAAAATATTAATTTTAAAACCACACATTTTATAAACTGCCTTTGTCATTCAATGTTGAAACACTAAAAATAAATACGAAATGGGAAATAATTTGTTAAAAACCATTAAACTTACATTACACACGCTGGGACCTAAATATAATTAGTTTGCTAAAAAATGGCATTCCCCATCAATTATGAAAAGCATGTTTTCAAAAAAAGTTTGATCCCACTGCCCATATTCAGTTAATAAAACACTTATATTAAAAAACAAAACAAAACAGTTTTTTGCTCTGTGCTTTTCATCGTTGTTAAGGCTGGGTAAATATTAAACTGCAATGGAAGTGAGAACTATAGAAAACTAAATTCATCATCAAGGCAACTTTGTTTTGAACTACGTTCAAAATCTCTTGTATGATAACATACTGAAATTCTCCGAAAAAACTTTAACACAGTAATAAATTTACATAGCAAAACGACTGTCCTCTCTTTCCAATACAAAAATCTTTTCCCACAGGTATGATACAATTTGATACACACACAGAGTATAAAATGAATTCCTTTAAGTCTAATGAAGTAGTGATAATAAAGATGAATGAATAATAACTTGGTCAGCTCATAAAATAAATATTTCCCCCAGCAGTTACATTTTCCAGTTAAACATTTTCTGACTGCTTCATGTTAGTTAAAGAAAAAGGTCCGTTTTGTCAAAGAAATATTTCCGTTAAGTCACATTAATAACTGCAAAGTACTTTAAATGTCAGCATTATGTACATAATAAAATGGTTGCTAGAAAATAAAAAGCAATACAAGTTTTAAAAAAAAGGTTTTGCTCAATCACAAATAAACTACAAACATGATGACAATATAGAAACAATTATATATTTATCCTCCCTATAAAAAGTATAAATACCTTTTAAAACTCAAAATGAATCAAAAGACAATAATATCACCCATTTTGTGTTTCTTTTGCATGAGGTAATTATTATTTTTTTCTTCCTACAAAATGCCCACCTACTGAAAATATTTAAGGCCTGCGACCAGAAAGAATTTCTCTAGAAATATTTCCGAGTCCAGAACAGCAATATGTGCGGCTCTTCCTATGAGTGAGTTGGCTGTGTTGGGCAAGGCATGGATCACATTATATCGCACCAGATTACATTCCTTGTTCTGAAGAACTGGCAAAAGCAAGTTCTCGATCATCTCGGCATACACCGGTCCTAAAAAAAAAAAAAAGAATCACACATTTAAAATACAATGCTGAAAGGCTTTATAGAAAAGTACCCCTGGTAACTTTAGTTTTATTTTGGCCTCTTTAGCTTTATGTTGGAAAATGAGCCTTGACTACACTTATCCTTTTAATTATACACCCTTTAAATTATTTAATTGAAACTAATTACTTTAATTACATCACTACTGTCCTATAAATCAGGTTCAATAATTTATATATATATATATATATATATATATATATATATATGATAATATATATACTATATATATATATATATATATATTTTTTTTTTTTAATAATATTAAATTATTTTTCATTTCTCCAAGCCATGGATTTAATTGTTTAATTATTTCAAAATGTTCATTACTGGTAAAATTGATTAATTTATGAATTTATAAGTACTGTACTCATTTTCTGATACCTTATGTTACTCTCATCCATTGATCCTCTGTTCATTCTATGGGGAACAGATGCTGTACATCAGTAGTGACAGCATGACTAAGAAGTATTGTCTTCAGAATTCAGTGTGCCAATAGTAGCAAGGTGGATATTTATTGCTTAAAGAGCACGCTCACTGTTATTGCAAATACATTATAGAGCAGTGATCGGTTTCTGGGTGTTTTTTTTTCCTTTTCTTTTATCTCTAAGCATAGGCCGTGGAGACTTACAATTTCAGATTTTTCTTTAGAATTTGTATTTTCTTTCTCTACTATAGGGTTACTGATTTTAATGTTAGCAATTTTTAGCATATTAGTTAAGTGCATTTTTATTAATTTGTTATTCATTTATTTAATTAACATTAAGCAATTGGGCACAGACATACCTATGCACATACATAAATTAATTTCCTTGTGCATGTTGGCTAGGCATTCCTACTGCTAGGTTCTGCTGCCTCAATGTGGTAGGTTTTCTAAAGCTGCCTCTCCAACTGCTTAACCAACAAATATATAAATTCCCTGTCAAATTCATGTTTGTTTGCTTTATACGTACCAGAAAGCAATCCCCTGGCAAGTTTTACTTTTAAATTTGTAATTATGTATATTTAATTACATATCCTGTAATGGAAAGTTGTAATTCTCACCTGACTGCTTATCTTTTAAGGCTGTTTTACACATTTCAATCCGAGCAGAATGATAGGGAACGTAGCGGTCCTGCAGTGAACCCACCAGGACGACATTTTTAAAGAACTGAAGCCCTGAACAAAAAGAAAAAGGTATGGAAGTGACATAAGCAATACATTTAAAAGGAGCAGATTGTAGTTCCACAAACTACTTTAAATCCACTGCATTTGAAATGGAGAACCTCAATTACCCATGAATCGGGTCATGACTGTCATTTCTAGTTTTACATATACACATATTTTTGTTCAATTTTGCATGGTTGTGAGGACATCACTATTTGTACTCAGCTGGAATTGGACTATTTCTTTATTAAACATAATAATAATAATAATAATAATATTCATAGTTATTATTATTAACAAGTGAAGCACAATTTTTCTGCATTATTTAGAAGTATAAATACTCCTGTAAACATAAATAAAAACCACAATACTCATACTTGATGGTTTTTATTTTATTTTATCTTTTTAAAAAACAACCATTTCAGAAATACCATCATCTCAAGCGTTTTGAAACTGGTAAAAATGTAATCAAAATATTAACTGAGTAAAAAAAAAAAAAAAAAACACATTTACAGGTATAATCATATCATTTACTCTTCTCTTTGTGGTACATTTAAAAAAAAAACGCATGTTAATATCTAGTCACACTGATTTAAATCACGTGACAACTTGAGTTGTAGCGTCGAAGCTTATATATATATATATATATATATATATATATATATATATATATATAATATATAATATATATATATATAATATAAGATCTTCAGAATCTGGAAAAAAATACATTTATACATATACTATATATATAATATATATATATATATATATATATATATATATATATATATATATATATATATATATATATAGGGGATACAAAGTCCCCTTTTGTTTCATCCTTGTGTGTTTTGTCCCCATTGCATTCCATTCCCAGATAAGTATTCCCTTATTACAGCATAGGAGTTTGCACTTGCCTGCTTTTTTACTCAGCTTGTAAAGAAATGTTTGGCGAGGGTCAGAGTGATCTCGACATGTCAGCTGCAACAAAGAACCAGACTTCTTCCACTTTTGCATAAACCACAACCCTGGAAAGAACAACAAAATGAAGGATCAGATGGCAGTCTCAAAGCACCATTTGCTTTCCTACTAAACAACAACATATGGATCGTTACAATAGATCTGTTTACCCAGTAGCTTTTTGTTAAGTTTCTGTAAGTAAATAAGCTTTTATTATATATCAAACTTATGAGATGCAAAGTGTTTTAGCAGCATAATTCCTAACAATTAGAAATAATTGAAAGATTATGCAAGGTGCTGCTTACCTGTGTTAACTAGGGCACTGCTGTTATAAAGAGTCCCCAGATGTGGCCCAGATAAAGAGAGGAATGTGTGCAGCTTGTTGAGGTAACATTTAAACCTGGGTCTAGCGACGACTGAGCGGATTATTACATTTCCCAAGGAGTGTCCTATAAAGCTGTTGAAAGACAATGCATTATTAGTAGTAAAGATTAGGTTTTTAATGTGCTAGTTTTGTAAAAGCTTGGTAAGCTTGCAAGGGAGCTAAAGAACCAGAATTTCAGAACGCAGTATAACTGCAACTCAAAACAGGATGAAATCCACAATACGTTTAATACAAGCAAATGATACATTAACAATATTTATCATATAAAATGAGTTGCTTGATTTTGAGCATGTGTTAACACAGATCTCCGATCCAAACCAGTAATTATGGCAGTGGTATCGAAAACGTAGGCACCTTCCCACTGTAGAAGAACAAAAATCCAGCTCTGATATCTTATTTTTATCGAGATATCATTTTTAAAAGGTTTTAGCCAGTCCTGGAATGGACTGTGAGTTTATCTTATAACTAAAGCTTACCTTATTTTAGAAATAGTGAGACTGTATATTTGAATATACTGGATTATTTCATCCAAGAGACGATCAGTCATGGAGTCAAAATCAGAGAAGGTGTCATTCTACAGAGATAAAAGTATTTTCATATTCAAAGGTCTAAAACAGATGTGCATTTAAATTATGAATGCTTCGATCAGAAGGGAAACACAACCAGTGTTCTCAGCATATTCCATTATAGGCTGTTGTCCATGTAAAAAAAAAAATGCCAGTTTGTTTTGTCTGACCAAGGAAGGTCTTAAGATTTTAAATAGGCAAAGTAAATAAAAAAAATATTTATTTCAAATTGTGTATTGACACTGGTATAACAAACCAGTTTAAAAAGACAACAAAACAACCACTAGGGGGCCGCCTTCTAGCTTACAAACACCAAAGACTTAAAAAAAAAAAAAAAAAAGTGTTCTTTCTACAGGCATATATTCTAATTTGGTTAATCAATACTGTACTGTAGGATTTATTAATTTTTATATTTTTATGGGAAAAAGTGATGCATCTGATTCAGGGCTGTCATTTTAGAAACATTCGGGAGGGGGTGGGTAGGGTTAGAGTTACAACAAGATGGTGCACTGCACTTTGTCAAAATGTGCAATGCAAGTATTTTTTAAAGCACTGCATTGGTTTATAACACACTCAAAATTGTCGTTCCAGAAGATTCAGTGGCCGATCTCTAATCCCATGACCAAGACAGCTTCCTTTTTTGGCAAGGTAATAATAAAGTTGAACGCTTTATTTTTGAGCGTCCATCTGAATACATCTCACCAGATTTGAAACATTATATCAATAATATTACATTATTATAGAAATAATAGAATGCCATGTAATCCTGTGTTGTCGATATAATCACTGGACAATGATGAACAATCAAAATAAAAAATGAACGAATGCCAGCTGACACCTTGTCAAGACTCTTAGCACGAGCAATTACATCATGTAGCAACCGTCGCCAACTTCGTTCTGGATCTGGGTTCGATTAGAAAAGAATGTTTTTTGAAAAACATATTTTATTAGGTTTGTGAAGAAAACTGCGATCACCTTATATGGCAAGCAGATACATTAGACCCTAAGATAGGTCTGTATTTGGGGTTTAAACCTTTAGGATTCAAATTGTACAACATGGTGCTGTATCTTAAACCAAGTAAATGCATTCTACTTACATCGATTTCAGATATACTCATTGTTTATAAAAAACACGACCTGAAGTGTTGAAGCTCCCAACTCCACCTCACACTTACATATTTACATACTTTGAAAACCTGAGGATATCTGGGGGACAATAGATGCATGTTACTGACCTGTTTGTTTTGTTATCACACGCAGAGATTTCACGAAAGCCAAAAAAATATTGTGCTGCCCTGTGAAAAGCCTTTTAGGTCAGCTGAAGGACAATTATTTAAAAAATTGTGTTAAGTGGGTCTTTTTCATCACAGTCCTGCAGGTGGCTGTGCAGACCGATTTTCTTCAATACTCATGAGATCTCTCTCTGCTGCCTGAAGCATCTGAAGAATGCATGTAAATGGAAGGAGGAGCTCTGTGTGTCTGTGATATACTGTACTGTAGAGTAACGACTGTTTGTATTCTCACGGTCTGCTAACCTTTGCTCCTACCAGCCTACTTGTGCACGAGTGAGCAAATTGTCAAAGATCCCGGTCAGAAAAATTAACCCTGGAACTACAAAGCTGAATTTACAACTCGGTTACACAGAGGCATTTTTAATGGTATAATCCTAGCATCTAAGGATTTAAGTTAGGTGCCTTGTACATTTTTCTTAAGCAATGTGTTTAATTTAATTTAATTTAAGTGGAATGGACATCTCTGATGGAACAGTTTGCAAACACAAAGTAAAACAGATATGTGAAAAAGATCTGTGTCATTGATATGGACAGTGGCTAGAAAACATGCCAGTGAAACTGTTTACTATTAAAAACCATGGTAGGGGAAAAAAAACAAAACAAAGATGTCATGGTAGAGGCCGCAATCCCTGAACATGAAATTAAAATACACACATCTGTACCGTGACTTGATTTTACCTGGTTTCTCTCAGACATGAGGAAATCAATACGAGATCCTGGCAGTTCCAACTCCAGGTAAGTCTTCACGAGCCGAAGATCAGCACTGTTACCTAGAGAAACAAATCATAGCTATTGAAACCAGCAAGCGTGTTCATTATTCCATAATTCAAACTGACAAACATCCTGGGTAAAGGAAGTTGGATATCTTGCAACTATTAAGCCAGTACATAACACATTAAATGGGTAAAGCACAGAAGACAACTGAACAGCTACTATTTGTTAAGTATAGGTTAAGGGGAGTTTACCAGATTGGGAAAGGGCATATGATGGGCAGAAAACACAGCCATACATATATCTACTGAAGATACAGTTATTACAGCCACTCACCATCAAGACCATGAACACAGACTATCAGATGAATGCCCTCTTCTGAGCTTTCATCTTCCTCCATACTAAAATAAGGGATGTTTGATGCCAGATTAGGAACATCACTATACACAAAGCCTGGCAGTTTCAGCAGCTTTAAATCTTCTTTAGCCTGGACAAAACTACAGCAAGAAATAAGGTTACAATCGGTAGTTTCACTGTGTATTATTGTGGGTTGTAAAAAGGATATTTTAGACACAGCACTGTTTTAAAATAAACATTTCTTTGTTTATTGGAATAATGTAAAATATGCCTTGTTTTGAGAGACGTTTTTTTTTTGTTTCATTAAACATTTTTAGTAATTTAGGTAAAAGCACATTCTTATTTATTTATTTATTTAAAATCTTAGCTAGCATTAGTATGTTGCGTACTGGGAGGGAGTTACTGTAACTCAAATGTGTTGTGTAAATGACACCTGAGAATAGACTTCGGGCAGGAGTCTAATTAACTGCTACTGTTACGCAGCAAATCTGTGTGATGAGCAAGCTCAGCTCATTTCATTTTTGTTTTAGAATAATCACATTTCACACTCCCATGATTTGGATGTGATATGTTAATATTAAAAATTTAAATTTTACCAAAATATGAATAAAAAGAAATGTAACAAAGTAGCAAAAAACTTGTGTAAACACCGATGCCGATACTCTATTACTGCGTTCACATGTTGTTTGTGAGCACATGGCATGCAGGGCAAAAAATGACAACTCATTCCCTGCCTTGCTGGCATGTAACCTGGTGCTCCCTGCCTGCCTATTCAAGATGGATGCCAACATTCTAAAGACAGTCTTACCTTTAAAAACGTGCCATCACTGCCTTTGCTGATCTCTCCGTGTTAAAATAATGTTACGCAATGCCACTTACTTAGTTCTCAAGTTAGACACATTTACAATTACTTATTTTGGTTTTGTTATGTATTTATAATTGCACTATTAATAAATAGCTACAATATCCATATACTGCTGCACAGCTGTAATATTAATATCTACAATATTTTATTCTACTACTCAGAGATTCTAAAAATGAAGTTTATAATAAACTATATTAATATACAGTATTATAGTTTAATGATAGCTATATTTATTATTACTGCCAGTAACTTACTTTACTGTTTGGAAATATTTGGCGTGGTAGACTTCAAAGCAGGATGTGGGGCACAGTGCTGGTTTATCTGGGCACGTTTTGCAGTAAAATGCTGTCTGCTTTCTGCCTTTTCTGTAAAGCCTCTTTTTCTGTTGGAGCACTTTGCAGTCAGGCTTTGACTTGACAAACTTCCCCAACAATATCTCCCCATTGCTGGCACTCCTGGCATTTCCATCACTGGGGCAGGCACTATATCTCTGGTATCTTTCCCCATGAGCCCTTGCACTATTCTCTCTGTGACTTATTTTTATTTTTTTTTAAAAGAAAGCAGTTACAACTGCAACCTCCTTTACGTGGTGATACAGCTGGTCTGCTCTGTCCCCTCCTCTGATAAACCTGTTGTAGTCTTCCACACAATGCGTTCTCAATTACTCTGTACCCCTCCGGTTCCTTGCTGAGAATGCGTTTTGTTATTATGGATGCATCGTGAATGGTGGAAACAAGACTTACTGTGCCTGTCTCTTTAAAACAAGTTGCCAAAAGGGGTTCCTTCTGTACAAACAGCGGTGGATCTCCCTGCTCCCTGCCACAAGGGCCTGTGTTCTTTTCATACAGCTCGTCAAACAGCACGGATGAGGTGTAAACATTTTCTGTGTATACACAATGTGTCCTTTTCCCTGCAGGTTTGCATTTGTTAAAAGCTGCTTTACCACACTATGACCAATCCCTACATCTTTGTCATAAGAATATGCTCCTCCAGTATAGACATCTAACGTGTAGGTGTAATTCATGACAGCAACAGTGAGGACAACATTTCTAATTCCAAAACGATTGTGCTTGCTTGAAATAAACTGATGGAAAAACACTGGTCCGTGAAAAGACCATTGATTTGTCAATAGCCAGACTATATTCTCTTTGAAAGATGCCTATTAGCTTTTCAAGAAGGGGGCAAACCTTGAATAACAGATCATAAACCGTCTGGTCCCTCTTGATTTGTAGGCTGTTTAAAAAATGCAGTCAAGAACTGAAAATTTCAAAACTTTTTTTAGGTATTGCTTTAGAAAACTGTGTGGCACTATTCCAGTATCTGATATTTGTGGCTTGCCAACAATACCCACAGCGATCTGAACACCTATAAACCTTTCAATTTCCTTCCGATCAGTCTGTCTCCAATCATGAAAGCGGGAGCTGGGACCAAAAGTGTTATTAGCACGAATCGCCTCAGTGTATCTGTTGATTTCTTTCACTATTAACTCTAACAGATTGGGGGTGACCATACTAAAAAAAAAAAAAAAAAAAAATTGTATGGATCCCCACTGCTCCACACACAAGTCGGCCCCTGATTTGGATGTGTTAAAATCAGCACTTTTGTCACAGCTGGCTAGGTGGGTGGTCTCCAAGCTGTGCTATCACTCTCCTCACTCCCTGTCATTTCTGCCCTTCTGCCTGTCATCCCACTTGCATTCTCTCCTTGTCAAACCTCCACTGACCCTGCTCCTCTTTCAATTTCTTCTTCCTCTATAAAGAATGCATTCACCAGATCTTCCTCCACAAAACTCCTTCACTATCGCTATCCCAGTTAAATAAAATTACCTCACAGTTCTCCTTTGAATTTCACGCTGCATCAATTTTTCTCAACTCTCCTACTACACTCCACTTATTCAATCAAAACATTGTGATATATGATGTCCCATGGCATGAAAAAAATGAGACTTCTATATGTGAGTGAGTACTACTGGTCTTTTTTTAATTATTGGAAACTTTTACTGTAGCAACAGGATTTTGATTGGATAAAAAAGCAAAAGGCAGTGAACAGCATAATTTGGTCAATGAAAGTCGGCGCAGGCAGAACAGAACACTCAGCAAAAGGGCGACAAAATTCGCCGCAGGGAATGAGTAAAACAACAAAAACATGATATACTGTAGTACAGCTGAAATAAACCACTACAACAGAGATATTTAACAAAGCTTGAATTATGTCCCAACCAAAATGGGAATCTGCAATATGACCAAGCACAATTCCCCAAAAAGAATTAAGAAGAAACAGTTACTTACGCCATCACTTGTGATTTGGTAGCACTTTTATACCAGCACATAGAAGCATTGCTAGGCTGCTTTGTAATAGTGTCCAGCTTACTCCTTGAGCAACTAGGGCTGCACGGGGAGTCTCTGATGCCTGATGTGATGGACAAGCAATGAGGGGTCCAGACCCCAGGCAGGCTGGTGACATCTCTGTTGCAATCCGTACGGGTCTGCTCCGACCTGAGATCTTTATCATCGTTCTCAACACCGTCACATTCGGAATATTCTGTGCCTGCTGCTCCATTTAAAAAGTTATCACCCTCTCCTTCCTCGTAATACCCGTTCTCAATCATCTCATGCTCTTCGTCTTCCTCTTGAGGGTCCTCGACCCCCTTCTGGTTCTTCAGAGGGCTGAGCAGGGTTCTGGCACTGTCCACGGGACTTACATCTGGGATGTCTGTGCTGCTCCGGGATCCAAAATAATTTTCCACCAACCCTTGCTTCACTATGTCTGTGCTACTGGCAGTGAACATTTTATTTGTACTCGCACTTGTCTGACAGGCTGCTTGTGGGCCACCTGCTGTCTCCTCCAGGTTCTTACTTGCTTCTTCTGTCTGTTGACTGGCCTGTACACCATCTAAAGTACTGCTTGAGCCTTCAACAGTGCTGGGTTCACCAATATGTACAATTTCTGATTTTAGCTCAATAAAATGCTCCTTGCTAGTTTTGTCCAAATCAGCTACCTTTTGGGGATCCTGAACTATTGTGTCAGTAACAACTTCCTGAGGTTCGGAACAAGTGGCAGTGTGTGCTTGTGATGGGTCCTCCTGATCATCAACAACTTCTTTGTCTCCAGAGCACAGATGTGAAGTAACTCTAGTTACTGTGCACTCCGAAAATATGACACTTTGCTGCTGGATCACAATACTAGATTTCCTATTAACGACACATTTAAGATGGTCAGCTTTAGTCAAGTTCTGCGGGGTCTGGCTATCGCTTAGAAGAGATTCGGGTATGACAGAGACCTTTGAACTTTCATCACCCTCATCGTCCAAAGGCAGCGAGTTTATGGATGTCAGAGATGACTGTATTTCACTGAAAGCACTAGTGCTCTCTGTGCGTAGACCATCTATCAACTTCTTTGCATTTGATTCCGGTTTTAGCAGCCGTGGTGGCTGAGGTTTTTCATTTGGTTGAAAACACTGTTCCAGAACAGGCTCAGATGACATATCGATACATGGTTGCATTGCAAAAGAACTGGGCTCACTCTCAATTCCTGAATCTGAAAGTCGAGATGATGCATAGGTGGCACTGACATCTGGCAGCTTAATGGAATCACCACCAATAACTATGTGGAACTCTTTAGCACAAGGACTAGACAGAAGAGATGTATTTTTCAAAGGTTTGTCATTTGTACTACTAGGTAAAGTGCATTTTTCAAATACTGAATACTTTTCAGAAGCTAAAGGAAGCATTTTAAACTCCATATCAAAAGGTTCATTTTGTAAAATGTCAGGGATTGTACTTTGTTGTTTGTCATCAGTCCGACACGGAAGGATAACTGTAACTTGCTCTCCCTGATAAGGATTTCTACTACTTGGTTTAACTTCAATTTGCCTGACTCCTGATACACGATTTGTCTGCTGGCTGCAAAGTTCAGATTGTACATTTATGTCCAGTGATATGCATTCCACCACTAAATCTCCAGTACCGGCCTGGGGTTTACTGTGTGTAACCAAATCTGAAAGATTAGGTTCTCCTTTTGTGCTGCAAGTGCTGCCAAGATTATCACTTATTTTAGAGTCCACAACAGTTTGCAAAACGTGTGAAGGGAGAAATTGATGTTCACTGCTTTGACATGACTGTTTAGTGTATGTCCTTACGTCACTACTGAACTCCGTAATTACAGCATCAGGCTCCTCTTGTTGATTAACCGAAGACTTGCCTTCTTTATCTGAGCCTTTCAAACACTTGTAACCTATCAAAACTACAGAGTCAGTAGAACTCTGCTTGACTAGTTTTTTAGTGTTGTCTGTTTTCATTGTTTTCTTCAATTTTGTTACTTTTAGTTTTGACTTGTCAGGCTCCTCATTTATACATTTGTCAGGTTTTTGTTGTTTGTCATTTTCACTGGGCCATATTTCAGAGACCACTGATGGCTGCCTTTTCAGGTCTGGACTGGGTAATCCAGTGGCGCTTGATTCTCTTGATTCTGACCTCTCGAGTTTATTGGAGACAGAAGAACTTTTGGCACTCTGAACTCCAAGCCAAGGCCCATCAAGGTCTTGAATTGAAAACAAACAAAATGGACATTAGTTCATTACTTCAACATAGCACTATGTTGTTACACATTTCTAAATATTTAAGGGGAAAAATATGACAAATCAAAAATGGTATTAATTTTACATTTGGTATGACCAACAGTAGACACTGAACTTTGCAAATTGACCAAAAATAAAACATGCCCTAAACACCTCCCTAATTTATCAAGATTGCTTACAGAAATGTTATGCTTTTCATCCAATACTGTACAGAAAAATGTTGTAAATCCCTACATTATGCTTTTTTCCCCCTTGGACAAATGCAAAACACATTAAAGTTATAGCAATAGGGATTTTGATTTCCTAATTATATCTGAAATTAAGGTTATTTTTGCATTGAACTGTGTTATGCTAAAAATAATCATGTTAAGGAATATTTACAAAAATAACTGATGTTTAATTTCAGAAGAACTGCTTGTTAAAACCACATATTGCACCTAAAAATACAACCTTCTGTAACTGAATCCAGGTATCTGTCTTCAAAGATGATAGGTAGTGAATTGAAATCGCCATCAAGTTCAGCACATTCAATTGGTAGGGGAGGGAGAGAACTGAAGTAGGTGGAGTTTTTAATCGCTGTAGTCATCTGAAGATGGCTGTGAGCACTGCAAAACAAAACAAAACAAACAAAAAAACCTGTTATTACACAGTAATAATATAACCAACAGCATACTCACAAACTCCTTGCAGTTAAGAAAACCTCAAAGTTCATTGCACAATGATGCATTGGTTACGAGTCTACATCACAGATGAGCCCACTCCCTTACAGGTACCTCATGGTACTCAACCTCCAGGGGAATGTGTATGTGCAATTAAAGGACAGACCACCGTAGTTATAGCATTAGCCTCTGGAATGTCAAATGGATTATTAAAACACACAACTTACTGTAGTTCTTGATATGCAAGAGCAGCCTGCCTTGGGTGCTCAAGGCAAAAGAATGCCTCTGCAAATCTTCTTACCTAAAAAAGATAAAAATAAAATACAAATGAAAAACTGCTTGTGGAAGCACTGGAAGCAGGCAGCAAACTCAAACAACAAAACGCTTATAATGCTCTTAATTAATCTCTCTATCTGTGTATACATGCCCCAGGAATCGACCATTACCTTTTAACCCACAGTAAGTATTGTATATCATTGTTTATTCTACCTTGAGAATTGTTTTAAAATAGTTAAGGGATAAAGTATGCTACATCAATATATTATTCCACATATGTTTAAGCTTTCGGAATTAATAATAAAAGATTGTACTGCACTCTCAGAGCCTGAATTCTGCTACACATATGGATATTAATGCATCTGTCGGGGGCAATGAAGTATGAAGCATAAAGTAGGCAACACTAAACGGCATCCTCTACCCTGCATTAGACACTGTACTCACTCTGAGCATGTGATGCTCCTGTGTTAATAAGGCTGTGACTTCTTCCTGCAAAGACACCACCTCAAGAAACTGTCCCCAGAGGGCCATTAGAAGAGAACAGAGTTGTGCCAGGTTCATGTTTATCAGCTCTGCCAGCTCATCAGGGCTTTCCACTTTCTGATACAAAAAGAGAACACATGCTATAATTACATCTGCTTATTGAGACTCCTGGTCTTAGTCTTTTAATCCTTTAGCACTGTAATGAGACTCAACCCATGTTTTGAGTTCTGACAGCTCTATATAAACAAAACCCCAAAAGTAATAGTAATGGCTCTCTCTGCTGTTACGGTCTAGACAGTTATTTCTCAGGGTGGATTGTTTTATCTCACAGCAAAATAATAATAATATATATATATATATATATATATATATATATATATATATATATATATATATATATATATAACACACACACACACACACACACACACACACACACAGTACCATGAAAAAGTATTTGCCCCCCTGTCTGATTTTCTGCATTTTTGCAAATTTTTCACGTTGAATTTGGTCAGATCTTTTTGTGGGTTGTAGAAGTATATAGAGGGAGTCAGAGAAAAACTGACACCAAAGATTGGTGCTGCTTTCATTTGTTTGATGTGCAAGATAATCAAACATGCAATCTTCAGGTGGGAAAAAGTTATTGCCCCCCTAGTTAACTCAACCTAATTAAAGGAATAATTAGGGTCATCTGTTTGAATACTTCGGTTAACAATCAAGCCTGATTTGGGCCAGCCCTGCCCAATATAAATCTGATTTAAAAAAAAAAACTTTGGCCCTTACCATTAGAGTCAAGTTGTCAGCACACAGGTTCTAGAGGCACATCATGCCACGATCAAAACAAATTCCTGAAGTTGTTACAAAGCCATTTCTAAGGCTCTGGGGCTCCACCAAACCACAGAGCCATATTGTCCAAATGCAGAAAGTTTGGGACAGTAGTGAATCTTCCCAGGAGTGGCTGTCCTGCCAAAATCTCTCCAAGAACAAGGCGTAAAATCGTCCAGGAAGTCATAAAGAACCCTAGAACAACATCCAGGGATCTGCAGGCCTCTCTCGCCTCAGCTCGTCAGTGTTCATGACTCCACCATCAAAAAGACACTGGGCAAAAATGGGATTCATGGCAGATTAGCAAGGCAGAAACCAGTGCTCACTAAGAAGAACATTAATGCTCGTCTCATGTTTCCCAAAAAGCATGTGGAAGATCCTCAAGAGTTCTAGAACAATGTTCTATGAACAGATGAGCCAAAAGTAGAACTTTTTGTCCAACATGGGGCCCTTTATGTCTGTCGTAAACCAAACACTGCATTCCACAGTAAGAACCTCATACCAACGGTCAAGCATGGTGGTGGTAGTGTCATGATTTGGGGATGCTTTGCTGCATCAGGACCTGGACGACTAGGCATCATTGAAGGAACCATGAATTCAGCTCTGTATCAGAGAATTCTACAGGAGAATGTGAGGCCATCCGTCTGTGAGTTGAAGCTGAAGAGCAGCTGGGTCATGCAGCAAGACAATGATCCGAAACACACAAGCAAGTCTACATCAGAATGGTTGAAGAACAAGAAATTTAAAGTTTTGGAATGGCCTAGTCAAAGTCCAGACCTAAACCCCATTTAGATGTTGTGGCAGAAACAAGCAGTTTATGCTTGAAGCCATAAATGTCACTGAGTGAAGCAGTTCTGCATGAAGGAGTGGGCCAAAATTCCTCCACGGCGCTGTGAGAGCCTGATCAATACCTACAGGAAGCGTTTGGTTGCAGTTATTGCTACTAAAGGTGGAGTAACCAGTTACTGAGTCTAAGGGGACGATTACTTTTTCACACGGGGACACTGGGTGTTGCATAACTTTCTTTAATAAATAAATGAAATAAGTATCAAAATTTTGTGTTATTTGTTCACTCAGGATTCCTTTTATCTAACATTATATTTTGGTTGAAGATCTGCTGCTGATAACATTCAGTGTCAAAAGTATGCAAAAATGCAGAAAATTAGACAGGGGCAAATACTTTTTCATGGTACTGTGTGTGTATATATGTGTGTGTGTGTGTGTGTGTGTATTATTCTTCAAAAGCCCTTCTGTTTTAAGACAAAATTATTGTATACATATAATCATATTAATGCAACTCGCCTGTTATTGTTACCAAGGCACATTAACATGGTTTGTGAGGCAATACAAACCATGTTAGTGCTTGCACCAGCACTGTAAAACCCTCTATCACTTCAGTTTACCATTAAAAGTATCAACAAACAATTTGCAATTTTTATTTACACAGAGAACATTTTAAAATCAGGAGGTACTAATGTTACAAATCAAGGGATCAGCACTGTTTAACATAAATCTTTCCGTAACATGATTAAACAGAGGAACGGCACATCACAACCAAAAAATTCCAATATACCCAAGGGCACAAACTGTTTCCAAAATATATTTTTTTAAAGTCTTGTGGTTTATTGAACAGAACAATCGTAAGGGCCTGTGAAGCAGACAATATGTTGCTAGGATATGGGCTCCGTAAATAAGTGAATTACCCAATAACTAATTCATGACCGGCAATAACACGTCAAGGACATCCAACAAAAACTCTGTTTACCACTTGTGGAGTTCCAATTATTTTCATATTCACAAGAACTGAAAAATAAAACAATGACATCTATGTGGCGCTTGACGTTTGTTTATTTAACAGTTTCAGTATCTTTTCCAGACATCTATACGGGTCTACAGGGCCCAGTTAAAAACCTATAGGTATTACAATACACATTTAAAATATGCCAAACAAACTCACATAGCTTACCTTAGAGGGGAAGGGTTACAAAATGTGCATACAAATGAAAATATGTCTTTTTGTAATTGACTTTATGAACATTCAAAATTTGAAAATATACATTTCCAGTAATATCTAGCTGTCAGAATCTTTAGTTTTTCTTTGTTTACATGACTTTTAATTCAAAGGCTATTAAGTGCAGTCAATCATATATAAGAAGAGCAATAGTGTAGTGTTCCCATGCCAAATGTGTTATTTTTAACTAGGACATACCAGTGCAGTTAATGCACACAGTATTTTAAACAATGAGATTCACAGAGAAACGAGTCAGACACATCTAGTCATATATTTAGTGTACATACCCTAATCTGATCACAGAGTTCAGAAAGGCGAGTTTCAACATCCAGTTTTTCTGAAAAATCAGGTAAATTGGTGAGACATAACTCCCCTACTTTTGCCAAATGAAATGTAAATATACTTCATTATAGATTCTCCATTGCATCTTTTAAAGTAATTATTATTTAATATATATGTCGAACTAGATCATCTAAACATGAAAAGGATTAAAATAAATAAATAAATAAATAAATAATGATTGCATCAGAAAATGCAATACGGAATCATAGAGAACACACATAAAAGTTCATTGGGTAAGAAATTAACTCTTCATGGCATAAACAATTTCAAGCAACAGAGAGTGTTAGCAATTCTACAATGGAGAAATGTAGATTGTGTCCCTGCTGTAATTAAGCTGGGCAAAATGTGTAATTTTGCAAAATATACAAAATCAGCTTAAGAAAATAAAACAAAATATGCATTGCCAAAAACAAGTGAAAGCATGAAAATTACTTGAAAAAAAATGTGGTACCATAAAAAGGCTGGTCATGAACATACCTATAGAGACACGTCTCTGGCTTCGGGGATAGGGTCTTCTGAGAACTCGTTCGTATAGGACTTGAATGCTGGCCTTGGCTAGTTATAGGACAGCACACATAGGCACGTTTACTTATTTTCTTTTTTCTTTTAAGCTAGCCCTATAACTTGCCTTAAGATTAGTCATTGTGCAGCAACAAGCCAAAGCATGAAGGGTAATTTACATTAAAAAAATTTATAAAAAAGACAATCAAATAAAAAAACAACATCAATGGAGATCAATATAAATCAACAACAAAAAAAAACAGAAGGCAGCAAGGATACAATAATTAAATCATGTTCAAAATGTCTGTTATTGACAATTATTAACAATGATGACACTGTTCACAATAGACATAAATAAATGATAAAGTTTTGGATTAAAATCTGATGGAAAACAGCACGCTTTACGGGATAGTGAAGTATCAAATATCAGTACAACGAATACCTTTTCCCCACCATTAAAAAGAAAAATCAGTTTGAGTGATAATATTAAAATCACAGAATCAATAGTCCTTACTCATTTTTTAAATTTGTATATATATATTTTTTATTAATTATAAAGTTTGATATTCATTAAACTGTTCTAGACTTTTGTTTGTCTCTAACAGTAGATTAGAACAGTTTGGAATATGCATACAAAACTTTTATTTATTCCTTCAAAAAAGACCAGTTGAAGATAAAGCTTTGGGAATAGGGCCAAGTGCTTTGTTTAAATAAATAAATACAAATCTTGATATCAGAGCCTTGTAACAGCAAACTTAGTTAATGAATGGATTAGTCTATAACTTCTGTAGCACAGTATAGTGTTATTTACCAATTTGACTGCAGACTGTTACAAGAGCATTGTGATAAAAAGAGGAATTTTCTAAGATTACAAGATGTACTAGGGAAATAATTTTCGGAAAGACTTAAGCTTATCCCTTTCTGGTGATCAATGTTGAGTGCAGTTTTTCACGTACTGCGTTAACACAGCAGGACTTATTGTGTTTGCTGATAGTGGAAAGGGTTTTGGAATCTCCGATACCTCTACAGTATCAACATACCTAGTTCCACTCTGTGAGAGCAAAGGAGATCCTTCGTAACCATAGTGAAATAGCTAGAGAGTCCTTGGTAAGCAAGCAGCAAGCTGGCACAGAGGTTGTAATGGAAACTGAAGGCATGTTGCAAGCAGTTCTCCGACACTACAAATGTCTTCCCCTGAAACAAAGATTCACAAGTAAAAACAAACTTAAAACACTGACAGACAATGATAGTTAACTAGTTCACCAGAGACATGTTATTATTTTATAAAACACATGTTTGTAATCCATGTTCATTTTGTGTATGTACAACAAGAATAGGCACTCTCTCTTTTGTCTATTCAGGATTTGTCTTATCACCAAAATGCAGCATGTTGCCAAGTACAATGAAAACAGAAGTCTTACATCCGGGGAGAGCTGCTTTGTGTAGTTGCTCCCGTATACGACGCTTTCCAGAGTAGGAATTACAGAGTCTTTATATTGAGCTGGAGCATTCCGGTTAAGCCAAGTGTTCTTTACAGGGCGAGGAAAGCTGTGGAATCAAAAGAAAAAAATGTTAAAAAAACTCTTGCAGTTTATACAAAGGGTTTTATGTAACATGTAGCTGTTACTGTGGTCTCCACAGTTTACATGTAACACTTTACATGTTAGTCATTTATGAGGTTACTCCTGCCGGAAACCATGTTTGTTTGTTTATTAATTTAAAGCATATTTGCTATTAAATTAACAATTTCCATGATATGAACCGATTCTTTCTTTCAGAATGTTCAGTTATTCTGCTCCAGCCTCCTGTTTTATTCCTGTAAACTGTGTAACCAACTTTTTACTACTCAAAGAGGGTTAATTTTATAGCTCCACATAGGGTTTATTTAGCAGCAGTATGAAAGGAGAAAAAGAGACACAATTAAATAGATTAAGAGGCTTGCACTTCGTTCAAATGGGAATGACCTCCATGTTGCTTGAGAATAAACCTCTTCTAAAGGGCCTCGTTTTTGCTTAAGATCCGAAGACAGCATGATGGCCTACAAAGTACTGTGGCCTTGTAAAAAGTACATGTGGCTTACCTTATAAGTGGCTGATGTAGTGCAACCAGAGAGCCATGAATAGCTACCGATACGACAGAAAGATGGAAGTAATCAAACATCACATTGACATGGTGATGAAGCCCATGGTGCAGATTGAAGTGCAATTTCAACGTACGGCTGCTGATCAGCTGTAATGAGTTCAGGTCATCAGGTCTGAAAAGACAGACATTAACTTAGTTTGCTGAACATATTTAATGAAGCCTGACATTCCTGTGGTTGGCAATTCAACTCCAATTACTTGGTATGAGTAATTCTGGACAAAATTAGGTGTCTAATTACGCACGATTAAAACTAGGTGTGACACAAAGCAACAGTATTTTAAGACTATAGTAAGAATATGTCAACGTTTAGTTACAGAGGGTGCACACTGTGATAGTCTGTAGATTTAAAAAAAAAATAAAAAAATCACTGAAAGTTATTTGTGATCATTAGTTTATTATTTGGAATGCATTTCTAGAAACTTTTAAGAAGTTGCGAGCCCCAAGGTCACGTGGACTATACTAAATACTTACGAATAATCAGCATCTGTGAAGTGCAGATCTAAAGACAGTTGAAAATCCATTTCATTTAGAGATTCTTCAATCTAAAAAGGAAAAATGAAGGGTATTCAAATTCTTGAGTTGTTAAATGTTAGATGGAATACTATATAAAGGCAGACATCCATTACCTTTTTTTCATCCAACAGCATTTTAACCTTGAAGATCATGACATCATTCGCAACTATCTCCTCATTTTTGTAAAGAATCTGAAATGTTTTACTGCAGATCATGCTGTCGTGAACAGTAGCAGGAAAAGCAAGGTCTGGGCCTGTAACAGAGCAGTCAGACATCAGTTAAAGTCACACTCCCTTATATAGTAGGCCACAATTGTATCCTAACACTGCATTTCTTATTTGTTGTTTGTTATCAACACCTATATAAATGTTTTTAGAATTTTTACCTTGCACAATCTACATATGGTTGTTGTGTGTGCCTAACACAAAATACTATATTACAAGTGACAATTTACTGCTCTGCCATACAGGCAAGGCAACGCAGCACTCAATAATAATAATAAAAGGTGGTGCTGGTTGCTGTTTTTTTTTATTTTTTTTATGTAAGACTCTAAGACCAAAGACGTAAGGTTAGAAACCTCCTATAGGCCTGCACCCAGTCCTGGGTTTTCAGAACGCCCCTTGTTTAGGTATAGAATACGTCATTTCCAAAAGCACGGATTGATCGCTAATCAGACAGTTCCGGATTCACCATCATTCCTCCTAAACCCGCACTGAATACTCAAGTTGAGTGAAAACACTGTTTCAATGCTTTGCAAGTTTCACGGATGTTGACAGATCTTTCCCAAGAAATCTTGCATCTAAGGTCAGATTCTTGCAGTTCTTTTCCAGAAAGCCTCGTGGCGAAGGTCATATTCATGTGTTTACAAAACTAAAAGGTTGGACGCTATTGCTTTGCTTCCGACAATCCCAATAATTCTTTGGAGCTTTTTTGTCCTAGAAAAACCAACACGAGAATATTAAAGCACGGAGAAACCAGATGCTTACCCTGGATGTGGACTGAATGTTTAAGGACACTCGTCACTTGATTGGTCAGGGGTAGCTCGGACCGGCAGCCAATGAAGAATGGCTAAATTAACATGGAAACCCAGGACCTTGGGTGAGTTTCTAACCATGCAAATAAACAGAGTAGGCAGACATCCTGACTTGGCAAGGATATTCTGCACACATGCTAAATCAGTAGCAGTACTAAACCAAGCAGCAGCAGCTGTGGGGAATCTCACAGCTGTTCAGCACAGCTTCCAGCAGCCTTTTAGAGAAGACCCCTAATTTTAATTTGGAGATTACTGTTCAGAATGCCAATATCGTTTTTAAGAACAAGATATGTGGGTAATAAAATGGTCAAGAATATAAACACTTCAGCTTTCCTCAAAGCAAGGAACACCCAAAGTTTTATCAGTGCTGTATGAACATCAGTTGATATATCCCATCTGTCTCTATCCTTGTTGAAGCGAGCTAAAATAATACGGTTATTTAAAGGATGTTTAAAAAAATAAAAGAAAGTTTTAAAAACAAAGAAGAGCAACATGACACGTGGCGTTACCAAAACAGTACTCGTTTCCAGTGTGCTGTACAGTAATAAAGAAAAAAAAAAAGAAGTAGCACACTGTCATTAGCTGGCCTAGCGTTTACTCACTATAAAGGCTCCTAAAATGTCTAAAATTCCTAAAATTGTCTTAAAATGACAAGAGAAAAAAAAAAATCAATTCATTTCAGCCTCAAGAGGAATTTACCACATGGCCTCAATATGGTAGCAAAAGCACACTCAAGTTAGACTCTCTTGTATTCATTCACATACAAGGTAAAAAAAAAAAAAAGAAAAACAGATTATCTAATGGTTGAATGAACTAATCCTGGACCCTATGTGTTCACCATTGTGAAAGTGAATTAGAAATTTGTGAGTAAATGTCACTGTATGTGCGAATGCTATGAGAGAACAAATTGGTTTTAAAGGAGCTCACCTGAAGCACGAAGCAGACTAGCCTCCAGCTTGTGAGGAATACGCGATGGCACTTTCATGGTTGAACGGATCTGATAAAATCTGAAAACATAAAGAAAATATTAGGGTTGTGTTCAAGGCTCGTTCATTAGCCAGGAATCAGAAGGTATTTCAAAACCGTTGAAGGTTCGTCAGGCGGCATTCACGCACTATGTTTTTTTTTTCTTCTTTTTTTCTCTGTTAACAGAAACCGTTTGACAATGTGCGAATACTATGAATCACACACTTAAGTCACTCCCATGCAAAATGTGATCTTTTGATTTGCATAATGCATATTACTAAAAAAAACTATCAAGCACATGCTATCAACTTAATTTATTAAACGTAAATAAATGAGGCACAAGAGGTACAATTACAAACCTGTTATTTCATCTAACCAATGGACCGTGCAAAAAAAGAAGCTTTTATTAATTTCTTTATCGATTTACTCTAGCGCAGTAAAGGAAATGGATGAAATCAGGTCATTCTGTATGATTTTTGACATCCTAGTAAATACGGTTCCTTATTTATATGTGAGCAGCAAGTAACTCATCATATCAAGCAATTGTTTGTTTTTTTAATTTGAAAATGTCCAATTATGCTTTTTGCTCTTTTAGGGCATTTACGTTGAGCAATCCAGAGCAGAGGTGGGCGGGCTACCGATCCCGGAGAACAGAGATCAGCCCTGCTTCTTATCCACTCTGAAAATGCTCGGTGTCTGGCCAGTAGGGTTCGCTGTTGCATAATGAGGAGAAGCCCATCCCCCACCCCGGGAGCGTCAGAGCCAATGTAATAATGCTATAACTAGCCCGATGACTGAAAGGTAGAACCATTTAAAATCATCAAAATGTATATACTACATGTATGCGTAATATTAGTAAAGTATTAGTAATAACACTAGCACAAATTCATAGTTAATTATATTTCAATGTAATATTTTTCAATTTCTTTCAATATTTTTTGTATTTCTTTTTTAAAGCTATATAGCGTTTTTTAAATTTTCCTACCATTATGATGGCCTTTTTTTTTCTTTTTCTGGTCTCTCTTTAAAATCTTGAAACTGAATGATGCAATTTCCATTATTCAGCTCATAATCGCACACAGCAGGCCTATAGCATTGCTTCAGCAGGGGCTGGAGGGTTTAAGTTGCTCCTCCAATTAAAACCAGGGATCAGGCTATGTCATCTGCCATTGCTAGTACTGTATTTGCTGTCTTGTCTTGTCTCGTCTGATGAAAACAACTCTCTGGGCTCCTGATTTCCGTTACATGAGAGTAGATGTTGAACTTCATGCTGATTTGAACTCGGCTCTCGCCAAGATAAGCACCAACTAAGACGTAGCTTTTCAGTAAACTAATGTGATCCATCTGCATCTCCATCCATTTGCGTTGCTTTCCATCTGATGATGTATATAGCCTTCTATCTGGTGTTGATTGCTGAAGTGTAATGGTGGCTCCAGGGATCAGCTTATTTTGCCTCCCTAGTGCATCAGCACACACAACGGCTGTGAAGCTGGCTCCTGGGATGAACCCAGTGCGGTCTCCCTAGAGCATCAGCATGACAACCGTCTGGATTGAGCTAAGTAGGGTACATCTCTGGGGTCTTCAAGTGGGCACCTTCCATCCTCTGTGTTTCGCCAACTAGCCCACAACACCTCAAATTAACCCAACCTTTATAGTGTGTATTACAGCATTATAATCTTTTTTTTTTCTTATTTCTATCTGTTTAATAATGGAAGTTAATTTGTACCCCATACTCTGTTCTACTATGTTTCAATTTATTAATAAGACACATAAATATCATGTTCTCCCTTAGGCACAGCTTTAATTAGATGGAAATTGAAGGGCTTGTCTAATAATTTAAACCTGATCTCATTTGCTCTCAGTGCATTTTAAAAATACTGGCAAACCAACTACCTTCCTCTTATCAATCCGATCTGACGGTTGAGATACATTTAGAATTCTATAACTGACAGTGCCATTACAGTTGTAGTGACATAATTAATGTGGAAAATAACATTGCTACACTGAAAGGTTTGGTCAGTGGAAAATGTTACTTTTGGCAGCCTTCCATTTAAAAATATACCAAGAGAAGTGAGTTTATCCACTGCTTTAAAAACAAGCTCAATGTTTCCAATACAATATGTTGTTCTGGTCATTCCCTGGTCTATTTTTTGATAACTGTTGTAAGACTTTACCATAAATCTAGAATCTAATGTTACACAGGCCTACTTCTAAAACATTGTTTTCTAAATTGTGCCTTAATTATTGCATTCTCATGTGCCAGTAACATACTGTGAGGCACGTAAGCTAGAAATGCTTATTTTTGTTACCATATCTAATTGAGTACTGCAGTTTTTAAGCATGATGTAAAATTGAAATGTGAAAAACAATATGGTGCTGAAAAGGTAATGTTCACTGGAAACCACCTGTAATATTAACTTTATTCAGTGAAGCATAGAATATAACTGTGTAACAACTATAAAGACCCTATAAAGAATGTAGTCTGTATCATTTATATGGCCAGTGTAGCATGGTTAATATTAAACATTAAAACAGTTATTTAAAGTGTGCAGTTTCTATCCAACCGTAATTAAGTCACATGACCTCACTATGGCAGCCATATTTGATCAGAGGTCAATTTCACGGTCAGCAACACATTTAGCATTAAGGGTTTTTATAATACTGCAAATATGAAGTCACCAGCTGTACCTCAAATGCCTTCTGAGCTACGAGGTTTTGACACTGCGGTGGTGTCACTTTGAAAAAGTACAAACAGGAAATTATTCTTGTATGACACCCATGATCGAACTTGATCAAAGGAATCACAAAATGCATGCAGTATGTGTATCTAGTATGAATCCAATATTTTGAAATGTTAGATCTTTATCACCTGGAAGCTGAAAAAAAAAAAAAAAATCACGACCCCAATATGGGGGCCAGCTTCAGGCACAATGAAAGGTGACGTTCGATTTTGCTGGTAGAGTTTCTAGCTTAAATGGTTATCTGTAGCAGGCACAGCAGCCGCGGACTGACAAACTCATAAAAGCTCCACATATGGGGATTCGTAATAAAAATGTACATGTTTGATTTGAACACACACATTTACTGTCATTTTACATTCTTCAAATTGACAACACACTTCAATTGTCTAATGCTGGTTCTTACAATCAACAGGGCTGTTGCAGCAGTAACAGGTTCCTACTGTATGCTTAATTAATAGTGCATGATTTCTCATACTTGCCATACTTTATCTTAAATCATTTACAGGTAAGAGGATAAACTAAAATCAGGTCTGAAAGTTCTGTACAGGATACAACAACTGCTCAGTGAACCCACTTTTAATGAAATACAATGAATTATTTAAAAACTTTAAAATGTTTGTGCTACAGTTCTAAAGCTACAATACAGCTCAATGAGGTGCAACAGTTTTCTGCACAAGCGTGAAAAACTCTAACAGAACTTGGGTTTGTGCACCACTGTTAAAATAACACAATGGACCTTCTATCCAACAGTTTAAACATACTGAACAGCACTACATGAAAACCTTGGTGGATGTGTCAGTATTTACAAACAACGTCCCCTGTGCCTGCTTTGTCAGGAAAGAATTCCATTAGTAATCATGTTACTGGAGAAATTCTGTTGGTTGTATGGTGTGAAAAGTAAATAATGTGGGGGTTGAGGCAAAAGCGAGTAGTTCATTTCACAAGTTAGAAGTCTCAACACCATAGTGGGAAAACAGCATTAAATTGCTAGTAAACAGTCAGTGCATTTGTTAGTTTGTCTGTTTTCCCTTGTGCTCCTCTGCCAAATCAGCATAGTAACTGTTACATACTATAGCCTATATATGCAGACAAATATCAATCACAAATTAATACACTTCTAACAAATTCAGTCCAAAATCTATATTTTTAAAAGGCAATTGGCTCTTATTTATGGTCATGAATCAGGACTTGTAAGTAGCTGTTCTTATGGGGATACCAAGAACAAAAAAGAAAAAAGCAGTTAATCAGAGAACCAGAATTCAGGCAAGATAAATACATATCTAAACAAGACAAGCAAGGACCTTGTAGATGGGATACCCCTTTCTTGCTCATGCCAAGTTTAAAATTGGATAACGCAATTATGTCAAAATGTGACAGATTTTACAGTGGTATGTAAAAATAAAGTTGCCCCAATGTGCTTTGTTGTTTATTCTACAGCTGACATTATATCACACTGCAAGAACTACCACATCTTATTTTTGTATTTTAAGGACACTTTCTGAGTCTTGGGCAACTACTTAAGATATAAAATAACTACAGGAAATACAATTACAGTTCATTATTCAACTAGCAAATTATTGCTTGTTTTTCCATCTGGTACAGACCTTCCTAAACACTGTGTATACAGTATACAGCATTAGATAACACACTGACAAGACAGTTTCCTGAAGCCATTACAAGGCCACAGTTTATAAACAGCATACTGCATACTGAAAAGAAGCCCTGAATGAAGTTGACAATTTTAAAGGTCACTCGTTTTTGTGTATAGTACAGAATTCTTGTTTTGTACAGATTCAAGTTTGTGAAAAAAAGGAAGTTTAAAAGGAAATCTTGTGCCCTTTGTGGGGATGAAATAACTCAGAATTCACTATGTTTGCAGATGAGTTTTAGAGTAAAGTTATTCAGATAGCTATGTTATTTTAAACTGCAGAAAAGTCTGTACTTTATTACAGAGGGTAATACAATATCCTGTGCATTTTAATACATACATTTGAAGATTTTCATTTCACTTAAACCAAACCTTAAGTAACAGTTCCAGTCTAAATCTTCTCCCATTAATTTCATATTTCCCAACTTACTGTGGAGAGATCCAGCACATGCCCTTCCTATTTACCTAGATCTTTTACCATTCACCAGTGGCTACATGAGTCAGAATTCACAAACACCTTACTGGAACATGTCTGCTAAACAAATCTGTGTTTGCCATTTTATGTAAACATATTAGGGTGTCCTGTACAGGTTTAGCCTTGTTTTAAATCGAATGAACTGATGTCATCCTACGTCAACTTCCCCCACCATTACCATAATAAACACTATACAATGTAACAAATCATAAAGTCACAAACTCAATACACTGGTCTTCTGTTCCCGGCACACATTTAAATTGGCAATGAAGCAGAGTTTGGATTGTTCTGGATTGTTCATCGATCAGTCATAAAAGGGATCAATGAGCAAGCTGCAAGTCTGCAACAAAGCTCATGATCATTAACCAGTGGTGGATTACTGATTTTTTCATTTCAAGGCACGAAGTTCCCGATTTCTCAAGATATGCCGGTCTTTGCCGTCTACTCTAACTTTCTTTCACTATCACAGGAAATCTTGTACGACTTTAGTGTATTTATCAGTTCTTTTTTACTCTCTTAACAAAGTTGGAACCATACTGGATCATTCTTTCTGAACTCCTGGAGGTGTTGAAATACAGAACTGTATTTTATTGAATACCTACTGCTGCATTTTCTTATGTGAAACTCTATGATGTGCATTTAATTCATCCTATTACTTCTCAGAAAAAGAATATAATATAATAATACCTGAATCAACATCCAAAACCATTTTCTGTTATTTCAACAAGGAGTCCCGTGAAATAGACTTTAACACTAAGTCTGAATCAGAAGAAGTGGAAGGATATGTTGCAGCTGTTGCCCTACTGATTCAGGTAATGTCTTCTGAAAGCTTTTTAATCAAACAAAATTTGTTAATCACATTCTTATACTTCAAATTTCACACAAAACACTCCTTGGCAGTGAACTGTAGGCGATGATTCAGTGCAGTTCAGCTCTGACAATACATGCACATTCATGTCCTGCTGTGGGCTGAGTATTTATACACACACACACACACACACACACACACACACACACACACACACACACACACACACACACACACACAGACAGAGGCTAACTTCACTATAACAAACACCCATTTTTAACAATCCCAACGGCAAGAACCGATTTTTTCAATGAGAATTAGCCCTATTAGAGTGATCAGGTACAGGATCGACCCAGATACAATGATCTCAGTACTGACTGTCACTGAACTTTCTCCAGTGTGGTACTCTCTCAGAGAAAACAAAGACCATGGTTGACCAATTCAAAAATATCGCCAATTCAAACATTACCAACTGTAGTACGAATAAGGCATGATGAAGTATACATTCCTTTCCTTTTTCATTTCTTTACTGTTTTCTTTTAAACACACCTGTAGCAGAGTGATTGCCCTGCATAGGGGGAAATTAGTGTTGGTGTAATTTATATGTGGAAACAGGTTTGTTTTGTGTGCTTTTTGGAGTTCTTATGTTTGATCAAATGATTGTTTACAGATGGGCACTCGATTGAGACTTGCTGCCTGCCTGCCTGTCTGTCACTGTGTCCTCTATGCGTTACCATCGTGACCCGTTTGTTTACTTTCTGTTTTGTGTTTAATAAATCCTGCGCGCCTGTGCCGGCGTTTCAACTCCAGCTCCCACTCTCTCTGTCTTGCAATGCAGTTACCCACACATGTGACACGAGTACCTTGTCACAATACCATTTAAATGTTAATCAATATGAAAGAATCTTCATAAAAGTACTTTAAATTGATGTTTAATTCAAATTTGCCATTTTGTCATTATTCTGATTCAGAAAAATGCCAAACCCTATTATAGTGAACACCCTGATATAACGAATATTTCTCCAGGTCCCTTGGGGGGGTTCTTTATAGTGAAGTTAGCCTGTATATATGTTATATATACACACACACATTAAATATTTTACACATGAACCGTAAATCTATAGATCAACCGGTAAATGTGCACATTTACCAGCTTAGTAGTCAATGTATAACCCTAACCCTAACCCTAACCCTGCAAAATGACGGAGCACACTGTATGATCCTCACCAAAATGCAAAACCTGTATGCACTTAGGTTATGCGTTTTTCTAAATGAGTTAAACTGAATAATACTAAATCACACTTAGAAGAGCCTGAAGAGATCTCATTATTACCATACCTAATGTTTGACCTATTGTCATTTTTTATTTAAAATAAAAATCGAGAGAGTGTATTTTGTTTGTTTACATAAAGCGAAAGACAAGGGGGATAAAATCATTAGAAATAAAAATCAGAAATCTGTCTTCTAATCATGTCTGTATATAGGACAAAACATTAATACGTGGTCTCTGCTAAATACAGGTGATCCTCTACTTACGACACACAGCACTTACGACTCTTTTGCATTATTACCCTGCTTCGACTTTATGATATCGACACGGCATTTATGACAAGGAGAGACCTGAGCCCTATGTCATGTGTGCATTCTCAGTGTCTGAACCGCAGCACCTGCCGTGGTCACCCTGTCTTAGTCTAGTGTTTTTTTTATGCATGTAACTGTTTTGTTTTTTTTTCAGAATTTATTTGCCCTTAACAATATCTGATATGAGCAATGGACTCAAAATGAAACCTAAGCTGTGAACTCTGTCACATGATGAGGGGCTTAACTTCAGGTGATTGTACTTCCGGCTAGGAGTACCACATACACACACTGAATACGTAATTGGAAAGTCCCTAGTCTGTACTTTTAAACAAGCCAGGTAGGTGTCTGAGTGATATGCGTGTAACCACCCGGCTGAGTGTAAAGATTAAAATAAATATTTGCATGAGTACAATATAACACGTGGTTTTTGTAAAACTATATTATTTGGCTGAAGAGTCAGGAACGTAACCCCAATTTGTAACATTGTTCCTATGGGAAAATGTGCTTCGACTTACAACGCGACTTTCAGGAACCAATTGTGTCGTTAGATGTTGATTGCCTATATGAAGACGACGACGACGAAGAAGAAGAAGAAGAAGAAGGCTGGACTTAATAAATAAGAAATTAATTAATTTACCCAAGTACGTAACAGATCTTACAGAAATCTTTTGTTTTTGCCATTAAGCTCCCTGATGTTACTTTACTTCTGAATTAACCTCAAATTAATTCACATATGACTACTAACTCCTTAGTTATTTCATACATTGACTGATGTGCTGGTAAGTTTACACATTTACTGGTTAATCTATAGATTTACTGATTTTACACATGAACCGAAACATATATACACACACACACACACACACACACACACACACACACACACACACACAGTGCCAATAAAAAGTTTGTGAACCCCTTAGGATTTTCACATATTTCAAACCTAAAATGTTACTAGATCTTAATCTAAGCTGTAATAATAGATAAAGATAACCTGGTTAAACAAATGACACAAAAACATGATACTTTTTCAACATTTATTTATCCACAAATGATTCAACATTCAATATCCATGTGTGAGAAAATATGTGAACCTTTAGATTCAGTAACTGGTGGCACCCCCTTGAGCAGCAATGACTTCAACTAAACATTTGATGTAACTGTTGGTCAGTATCTCACATCGGTTTCGAAAAATTTTGGCCCATTCCTCCTTACAGAACAGCTTCAACTCGGTGACATTTGAGGACTTCCTTGCATGGACAGCTCGCTTCAGGTCCTGCCACAACATTTCGATGGGGTTTAGGTCCGGACTTTGACTAGACCATCCTAAAACACATAATTTCTTCTTCTGCAGCCATTCTTTTGTAGATCTGATTGTATGTTTAGGATCACTGCCTTGCTGCATGACCCAATTTCACAAAGCAGCACCAAACCATCACACTCCCAACACCATGCTTGACGGTTGGGATGAGGTTCTTCTGTTCGAATGAAGTGTTTGTTTTTCGCCAAACATAAGTTTCTCATTGAGACCAAAAAGTTCTACCTTTGACTCATCTGTCCAGAGAACATTGTTCCGGAAGTCTTGTGGATCATCTATGTGCTCTTTGGCAAACTTCAGACGTGCAGCAATGGTTTCCTCCTGGCTATCCTTCCATGAACACCACTCTTGTTCAGTCATTTTCTGATAGTTGAGTTATGAACACTCACATTAGCCAAGGCTACAGATACTTGCATATTACTCTGGAGTTGTTATTGACTTCCTAGATGATTTTCCCGGTTTATTCTTGGAGAGAGACTACTGCTCCTGGGTACAGTGACTAATTTGTGTGCCACAAATCCTTAGAAATGGTTTTGTAACCCTTTCTAGACTGATGAGTATCAATAAATATTTTTCTGAGGTCCTCAGAGATTTCTTTTGATCGAGGCATGATGTGTTTCCACACACCTGTATGGTGAAGAGCAAACTCACAAAGTATCTGATCTTTACATAAGGTGGGGCCTCCCAAACTCACCCCTGAAGACCTACCTAATTATTTAAACACCTGATTCTAATTATCCCCTTAATTGAGCTCATAAAACAAGGGGTTCACTTACTTTTTCACTTACTTAATTACTCATTGTTTGTCTAATTCATACATCATTTTGTTTCAAAAGACATGTAATTGGTTAATATAAACCCTAATGGATATTTAAGAAAATACTTTTTGATTCATGGTAAAACTATGGAACTTCCATAATTATCATTGGTCTTCACACACACACATATATATATATATATATATATATATATATATATATATATATATATATATATATATATATATATATATATATAATATACACACACACACACACACACAGCACCAGTCAAATATTTGAGTACACCTGCTTGAAACCAGGTTTTTCATGATTATCTATGCTTTTAACTGTATAAACTTGTCTATAAACACTTAATATTTCCTTATATGATACATGTACTTATATAAGCTAATCATAAGTGAATTGCATTCAACAATTTAATTTTTAAATAACAATGGAAATCTTGTCAATTTCAATGAAATGGTCACCCAAAGCAAGGGGATTTCAGTCTGAAGCCCAAGTCAGGTATAAGTCTGAAATGTGTATAACACGGTGTTAGAACACTGGCTTAAGTATAAAAGTGTCTCTGTTAGATGTTCTCTGAGTTAACTAGCATGTTACCTAATTAACCTTTTCTCACCAATTATTGTTAACAGGTGAGGGTCCATGATTACTATAAATATAGGTAGCATAGGCACAAGTTTGTCATTCCTGAATGTAAGGGAGCAGAAAATGCCAGAATACGCTCAGTTAAGCAAAGAAAAAATTACTTTTAGAAATGAAGGTCAATCTTTAAGACAAATTGCAAGAGCTTTGCAAGTGTCTGTAACTGCTGTGGCCAAGATCATTAAATGATTTGAAGAAACTGGGACTCATGTGGACCGAACAAGGTCAGGCAGGCCAAGGGTTACCTTTGAATCAGAGAACAAGTTCATTCGAGTCACAAGTCTGCAAAACCGGCGACTAACTACCCCTGAAATACAAGTAAATACAATCAACTGTTCAGAGGAGATTGTGTGAAGCTGGCCTAACTGGAAGAATTGCTGCAAAGAAACCATTGTTAAGAGTGCAGAATAAGAGGGAGAGACTTGCCCGGGCCAATAAACAAAGAAACTGGACGTTTGAGGAGTGAAGTCTGTCTTATGGACCGATGAGTCAAAATTTGAAATATTTGGGTCTGACCGCCGAGTATTTGTAAGACGCAAAGAGAGTGAGTGCATGAGTTCTGCATGTGTGGTTCCCACTGTCAAGCATGGAGGAGGCAGTGTCATGGTCTGGGGTTGCTTTGCTGGTGACAGAGTTGGTGATCTTTACCAAGTCCATGGCAAGCTCAACCAGCATGGCTATCATAGCATACTTCAGAGGTATGCCATTCCATCAGGATGACGGCTAGTTGGGCAGTCTTTCATTCTTCAGCAAGATTATGACCCAAAACACACCTCAAAAGTTGTGCAAGAACTATCTGGCAAAAAAGGAAAGTGAAGGACAACTCAATCTAATGACCTGGCCTGCCCTGTCTCCAGACCTCAATCTCACAGAACTTGTATGGGATGAACTGGACAGAAGAGTCAAAGCAAAGCTACCCACAAGTGCCCTACATCTCAGGGAATTGCTGCAGATGTCGGGTGATTTGCCTCATGTTTGTGAGGCTGTTATTAAGGCAAAAGGTGGCTATTTTGAGGAATCCAAGATTTAGAGACAATTTTCAATTTTCTTGAACATTGCTTTGATACTCCTTATGTTTTGTTTTGTATATTGTAACATGTGTTTTCATTTTCAAGTATTTACAGAAACGTATATGACGTAAAACATTGTCCATTATGAAAAAAACCTAGTTTCCAGCAAGTGTATACAAACTTTTGACTGATATTGTATGTGTGTGTGTGTGTGTGTGTATATATATATATATATATATATATATATATATATATATATATATAAAGCACATAACATATATAGTATATAAAGAGATCATATATAGACAATTATATACACACACACACATATATAAAAAATATATTAAAAAGAGGATCAACACAGCTTGTGGCAGCAAGAAGTAACCAGTCCAGATTAGGATGTGCACATAACCCACGCTGCCAAATAGCTATCGCTACCTAAAATAACAGAAGCTTCTTCAGATTTCATAATTCAGAGTCATTATCGGGGATACAGATGCAGGTACAGTATGTGACTAAAAAACGCCTCACAGTTACTAACACTGGCCTAGCTTATTTTTGTTTTGTTGCGATTCTATTTTCAGTTATGTGGAATGTAATAAATGAGAAAAAAAAAAAAAAAAAGTTTTCTCTGCACTTACCCTCTCTGGAATAGATCCACATTGTAGAACTTGTGAAGCTCCACAGAGAACTCCACTGTTGCCTGCACCTCACTCATGGTTCAATGGAGACGTAGAAGATAAGTGATGTTTACATCACCGGCTCCCTACCTGTAAGAAGAAATTCCTGTATCAAATCGCAAGAATAATAAACAGCAGCTACTGTCCTTCTTAAACAGGATTTTCAATACAAGCCTCTTAATGAGAATACATCATTGTACATTTATTTCAAAACTATGCCTTAAAACAAATGCACCTTATTTTAGGATGTCCTAGAGGCAACAAACAAAGCTATATTATGATCCTACTGTACAGGTCACACAATTGAAGGTACTGAGTGTGCATCATAGGCAAAGAAAGGATCAAAGTGAAGAGTCTGGCAAATTACTGCACTGGATAAAGGGCCAGGTTTTTCAAGGAGTGCCTTCCAAATATATTTTTTTCACTATGGTGAAGAACTTCCTAGCAGATGGGAGGGGATTAACTGCATTTATAAATTATCATCAAGTCAGCAAAAATGTATTGCTAAAACCATGACTCGCATATATGGTACTGTATGTAGCAAGAGTAAAGTAGTATACTTTACAGCACTGTAGTCTGTAAAACTTGTACTGTACCTGCATATTGTATTGTATTTAACATAGTCTGGTTTTATCACATTGCTTTTACTGCAGATTAAACTAAGTTATTATGTTGTACCTGTGCCTCACCAGGAATTAACATATTTTAGTGTTACTTTTACTGAAGGGATTTATACTTTCTACCTGAAAATAAATAATCTTTACACAAACATGGTTAAAAATAATTTCTTTTAACAAGAGATTACTGTGGTTTGTAAAATGAGAAAATATAACATACAGTATTACAGACATAAACAAATTACCCCAATGCACTTATTGACTCTAATGCTTATGTAATGTTTGATTAAATTGACATTAACAGTTCACATGACAGAATCAGCCTTAATAATTGCAAGCCAGATATCAAGCCTCAGTCATCTGTAGTAAATATGTACTTTTCTGCTATATCACAATTCAATGAGTGTGATATAGGACAGACATAAAGTATAACCTAGACCCAATTTTAACAGTATTTTCCAAAGTACTGGAATGGATGTTTAGAAGGCATGCTCAAGATACTGCAGCCTCCTGGTTGCAGCCTGAAAACAAAAATCCCTACATTAAGGGCTACATTACAATATACATTTCCATTAAACTCAGTTAAAAAAGTACTCACAAAGCTGAAGATTACATACTGTAGCTGAGAGACAAAAAGAGTTTAATGAATTATTTAAGGAAAGAAAAATAGGGCCAAGTCTCCATGGTTCATTTCTATATATCCATGACCTCATTCTAAAAACCATTCTACATAGTGATACCATTACGGAAAACAAAATGTTATGAATTGTATGTTTTTCTACGTATTAAATATGTAGGCCCTGGGTGCTGCGTTACCATTGAACAGTTAAAAAAAAACAAATAAATAAAATGTCTAAACCATGGCCCAATTCCTTCATATCTAGCATTTGCGTGCATCACACTTGGGACCATCCCATGTAACTGACAAGTTTGTTACAGTTCTACAGTCATCAATACCAAACAAATGTTCAAGATTTTTCTGATAATGGGGTCTACTCAAATACGTTTGCTAATGAAAAAGGAATCTGCCTTGTCAGTACTTTGATACTGAAGGGCTAATCCAAGTAACAAATCCATATAATACATCCCATTCTCTGTCCCAAGTCTGTCTTCTCTCAATTTACAAATGTTTCCTAAGTCCTGGTCTTGGTTTTGTGCTTGAAAGTGACAAGGATTAACTTTAAATTTTCATTTTGTAAAGAGCCAGCATGAACGGCTACTGCACAACAGTAGACACCCGTAATACAAGCATCACACTATTACAATCATATCCCATTGTAGATAATTCATTTATACCTCTGCTAGGAAACTTGTACTGTATATCAACATTATATACCATGCTATGGTTATTGTGTTAAATTTAAGCTATGCAGTGGCACCTGACTTGTGTAATAGATTAGTAACACTTGATTTGCAAAGGGGTACCCTTGGCTTCGTGCTGAAGAGCTTTTTGCTATTTACTTTTTTGCTTTAATTAGAAGCGTGATCATTTTTCAAGATACACTTTGTACAGTATCCTAAAGTTTTCAAAGCCTTGGTTATCACTTTTTACGTAAAACCTTGCTGTGTTAATGGTTCCACTTACCTGTTGTACCTGCTATTGCATCTTATCATGGCAAATGACAATTCTTCCTGTTGTTCTTATCCATAACTCCAGTCACAGACACATTCTTTACAACTGAATAAAATAAAACACCATTCATGTTTACTCATATCTAAACTGAACTTCCTTGCATACTTTATTTATTTATTTATTTACTTATTTAACATAAATGCACTTTGCAGCTGGGTCAAAAGCAAACAAACTAAAACCCCTTTCACACTTGCACTCCTACCCAGGACACAATCCTGCATAGTGTGAAACCACGTACCTGGGTCGTACCTTGGTTGACCTGGGTTCCAGCAACCCACCTCAGGATGTGGGTCGACACACTTTGACCCGGGTTGAGTGAGACAAAACGCATGACGGCCGTTCTTAAGCCGGCGAAATAACAAACAGCCACACCTGAGTGAAGGTTTCACTTCCACAAGGAAAGTTTTTGTTTATTCTGTTTAGCCATATTTTTGTTGTTTGAGACACACTATGAGCCAACACTTTGTCCGACGATTCAATCCAGAGAAGCTTGGATGGAAGTGTCCGTAACAAGCTGCTTCCGGGGCATTGATGCACGTATTGATTACTTACCTCTGTCACCCAGGTCAACCCTGCTTTATCAAAAGCAGTATGACTCGCACAGCCAACCTATATGACATCGGGTCTTGACCTGAGTTAGCCTGCCAGTGTGAAATAGGCTTAAGTTGCAATATACAATAGTCTCCAGCTAAGAGAACACTCCTCGAGAAGCAAGCAAAGTGTTCTCTGAGCTGAAGTGTTCTCCAAGACAGAGCTGACAACCAGACACAATATGAATCAATCAATCCATAAATATGTATTACTTGTCATGATGCACGTGCATCAACATATGAAAAGAACAGAATAAAAGAAAAGCAATAGACAAGTGTATGTTAATAAACTACAATAATAAAGTAAGAGACAAACTAAAGTTAATAAACTATCAAACTAAATTAACAAAGCACCCCTACACACATTAAAAATGCAGCAGCAGCTCTAGATTAACTATGAATACATATACAGGAGCAATATTCAAAACATGCACAAAATTAAGCAACTCACCAGAACAGAAAACACCAAATTGCTCTGCGACTTCTGTCTGATTTATGTTTTGTTCAAGAGCTCATACAATTTCCAATATTTTATAGCAAGATAAACAGTGCCGTGTTTCGACATTTGTTTACATGTCATTTTGCAGCAATAAGTTATCAGGTTACAAAACAGTACTGTATGAGTTGTGAATGAATCGCTAACATTGCTAAAAATGTGTTATTTTAGCAAACTTCCTGTACCTTTAAGCAGTGCATTCAGAATGGGAAAAATCTGTTTCACCACAAGGGTGTTCTCTTAGCCGAAGTGTTGTCTTAGGAGGTGTTCCTTATATGTGGAGACTACTGTAACAGGTGCAAATGCTGTTATGGACTTGGGGAAAGACAATCACAGTTATACATCTAAAACTGTAATTGTCGATCTCAACTAACATCACACCAAAGCTATAAATGCAGACACTAGAAAATGTGCTCCAGAATCCTGCAATTCACTGAAGAGATTTAGCTTTGACTTTGCAGGAAGTACAAAATACTACAGCAAGTAATTTGATGACCACTGCAACATTCTACAATGTGGTAAAAAGAGGAAGCTGGGATTCTGGAAGAAGAGACCATTCTTATTGTCTGAGTTCTCGTTTTTTCAGACAAGCTAACATCCTATGACAGAGGTAATGCAGCCCTGTGGTTTTCATGGGTCTAGCAGAGACGATTTTCTCCAAATAACGACTTCTGGTAAAGTCACACCCTATTTTTAAAAGTTTATTTTATTTATTTATTTATTTTTAATGTTTATCCATATTTTACCTGATGACTTGTCTTTGTTTTTTTTTGTTTTTTTTTGTTTTACATGTACAATGTACCAAACATTTTAAAACATGTATTTTAATCAAATAAGGTTTCATAACCCATATAAGATATTAAAAATTATTTCTAACCACATTGAAAACATATTAGTCGTACATATTACCTGAAACTCAAACCGGTAACTTAATAAATACAATTTGCTTACTCTCTACATTTGCGCAGTTTTTCACGGGAGCATGTGAGGAATATTCTGCAGTACTGAATATAATGTTGTGGCATGACGTTGTGACATCAAGGCTGTGATGTAATCTTTGACAGTATTTTCACAGTAAACTAATGTGGTACTGTAAGATGTATAGTCTAAACACGGGAATGCATTTGGACCTTATTTAATCATTTAAATAAACTATCCTCATCTCACGGGGGAATTCCAAAACACACCTCTGGCAAAAAAAAAAAAAAAAAAAAAAAAAAAAAAATTTGAGAATTTGCAGTTGAGAAAAAAACAGTCGTCATTTCTGCAATATCAAACAAACTACAGTCAGACTGAGTAATGTTAAAAACATCCATTAGAAATGGCTGCAAAACAACAATAGAAAGTGTTGTCAGTTGTACAGCTAATTCAATAGCTTCGCATAGACAGAACGGCAGGTAATATACAATAGCAGACAAATGTACATTATTATGTTAAAACGTGTAACACTTCAAATTAATACAGTTTGCTTAGCAAGCAGCAGTGAGTGTGTAATAAGAGGCTCCAATTTCTAAATAAATTTTAATAGATGATTATGGTTATTCTTCTAATGGATATATATATATATATATATATATATATATATATATATATATATATATATATATATATATATATGAGAGAGAGAGAGAGAGAGAGAGAGAGAGAGAGAGAGAGAGAGAGAGAGAGAGATTTTAACTCTAATTTAGACTGGAGTATTTGGATTTCAAGGGCTGAAAACCAGTCACTGTCAATCAAAAACAGAAGAAACACGAAAGCGATTCGTGTCTTCGCAACAAAACTTATGCCATCACGAAGTTAAGTACAGTAATAAAAGAAACAAAACAATGTCTAGATAAATAACGCGATCTCTATTTCAACCCGAGAAAGAATGCGCTTACCATTGCTAAGAAGCACTCCATTGGCCGTAGCCGAGGCACCGAGCTGGATTTTTACACGGCGGCTGATTCCAGTCTCTTTCTCTGGCTTTCAGTTTACAGACACTGCCAGATAAATGGATAATTCCTTTCTTCAACCACAAACACGTTTGTTTAAAAAGCTCTAACCTGTCACAGTAATAGAAACTCGGTTTTCTTTGTGAAACATAAGACTCTCCAAAGGCAGAATCAAGCCCCAGCTGCAGTCATAGTTAGGTTGTTGGTGGCAGCCAGCTAGAACTCTGCCCCGTATTGCATTGGCGAGGAGGAGGAGGAGCGTACGATTGGAAGTTACACACAAGCATTAACTAAGGCGAAGCAACAATACAATGTTGTAATACACAGCGTAAGTACACACCATCTCTTCATCACATCACACTGGCACAAAACAGACAGCCTCCTAACAACAAACATTGTACAATTTTAAAGAGATTTGCCTTAATGCACAAGTTGTCCAGTTGTCACCTTTTCAAAGCACATTATTTGCGTCAATGTTTTTATATTAAGGACAACATACATATATATGTATGCATGGATGACAAGTGAGATTTTAAAAATCCAATTTAAATGCAATATTAATTTCTGTTTTTTTCTTGGGTGGGAAAATTGAGTTTAAGGAGGCATACAAGTACCATTGTACATAATGTTCTAATGATAACATAGCAGTGTTGATTGTGCTGCTATGTTATCATAAGTTCAGGTCTTGGAAAAAACCCCAAAGTTTTTTTTTCAGCCACACATCAGTTGCTATTAAATATCATTCTCTCAATAGAAAGCTGCAGAGGCCCTAATATTAGACAAAGTCACTGTAACCTGAGCCAAATCCTAGCGGAAGATCCATTTAGCTCATTCGTGTGAATTGAAACTGCCTGGGGGGAAATGCAGTCAATACGCATTGGTATCTATGTCTATTTCCTACTGATTTTTGGCACCATATTCTTTAGTTATTATTTTCACCTGTCAGTCTCTATAAAAGTAAGGTATACTAATGGATAAGATTTAGTTTCATATGTGTAACATTAGTGTTGGGCATTTATATGAAATTTTACTTGGGTTTCTTTTTATTGGTGAGCATCAATAAGCATTAAACTAAAGTAAGTCACAGAGTTTAAAAATACAACGTTTCACATCCCTATGTGTTGCAACAACCGTTTAAATAATACATGTAATTTTTCTTTTCAACATCCTGACAACTTTCTACATTTATAACTTTAATCTCTGTTACAAAGTTCTTTTCAAAATGTCTGCTCTAGTGCACTGGAGTTTGAGGTCTGTCCTCAGTCTAAATCAATGCAGGAAGAGTGATTACAAATAAATAAATAAATAAACATAACAAGTGCTCTGATTTTTCTGTTCCGTATCACAGCAAGACTTGTTATTGCTGCCTGTTTGATAATGGGGGCAATAATCCTTGACACAATCAGTACAGAAGACCGGCCATTTTGAAAAGAGCTTCGAAACAGTTTAAAGTAATTGTCAACAATGAAAAGAATAATTACAGGTCTGTTATTTAAACAGCTGTAGCAACACGTGGGGATGTATAACGTTTTTTTTTTTTTTTTTTTTTTTCGGAACCCTGCTACTTACTCTTTAAAATGTTTGTTTCTGGTAAAAGTAGTAAATCAATTAGTTTTGTTCATTATAAAGTCGAATATATGAATGTTTGCTTCAAGCACATGTACTATTAGACGTTCATCTATTTAGTAACTGATCATTGAAGCAATTGGTTTTGCAGTATACTGTATGAGAGCTTACCATTATGCATGTGTCATGGTGCAATGGTTTTTTTGAAGAGCAAAATCTATTTCAGGTAATAATTTCTTAATATTGTTTTTATAAGAATGGTAACTATTGTGCTGTATTAATGTTTAATAATTCTGTTTTGTTAATATTCAGCGTTAATACTTTGTCATACTTTTTATGACTTGATCTTGATGTTACCATGTGCTGGCCATGTGCTGGCCTGCTTACCCAGCTGCTTTATTTCACTTCAGCACAAAATGAATGGATTGGTTAGTATTTCAAAATTTTTAATGTACAGTACCTGCTTCATTGTAGGGCAATTTGGAAAACAGAGTGACATTGGGTAAAGCAGATTTCCAAAGGGACATAATTTTGTTTCCCTACAACTTAAAAAAAAATAATTTGGATTAATCTATTCAATAAACTGTAACAGGGGTCCCTTATTGTGCAGAAGTTACTATCCCAACACTTCAATACTAGTGCATTGTTAATGCCACATGTATTTGAGCAATAGGCTGTGTTAGTACAGTACAAAGTAAGTACTGTATTAATAACATAATCAGTAACACCTTTGTATTTTCTTAATTAAGCAAGCATATATTTTGGTTCAAACATAATGTTAAGAGCTGTTACTGTATCTCAGTTTTGGGGGGTAGTATGAGAAAACACTCACTGACAAGCATTTTTCCACTATGACTATGCATTGCTAGGAGATGGGAGTCTATTTATACAACTGTTGTATGACCTGTTGCGAATCTCTAGTCCATTGTGCTTTTGAAGGGAAGAGAAGAAACTGGTCACATGACTTATCTTTGCACAAGGTGAGGTTAGGTTAGGTTAGGTGGAGATCAATGTTATCTCCTGTACCTCCCACTAGCCCCTCCCCCCACACATTTGTTTTTCTTATCAACATGTTAATTAATGCACAAATGTACAATATGTTTAAATACAATTACATCAGATTTTTTTATATACTTGAGTTAATTTCCCTTTATGTATTTAAAACACTATAGACAAACATTTTATAAAAAAATATGTCTTAATTAAAGACTTCAAATATGGCTCACAGCTTTTTCAAATTTTTTGTTTACATTTGTTATGTGAAAAATAAAGGCAGATGCATATGTCAGTTAATATAAAAACGTTTTCCTGTTTGTAATTTCTATATAAAGTTATTTTATTTGGGTGATCAAATGCAGATGCTCCTCTAAGTAGCAGCGAAAATGTTTTTTTTTTCCACTAAAAGCTTTGTTCACAGAATAGAAATGACAAAACAGCAGTGAACAGTAAATAGGGATTTTTTTTTTTTTGCTTACAAGGCAAGAAACAGATGCTTTGACAGCTATGTTAAATTTCAACATGAAAGTATAGGTTTGTATTCGTATAGTAATGTACTGATTAAGGGAGTTCAGCTAACCTTTTATTATTTTCAAAAATATGTTTACCTTTAACCTAAAAATGCATGTTTTCTTTTGTGTACTGAATATCCAAATCAGTGGAACTCCCTTACAGCACTATTACATTAAAACACTGAGAGGTAGGTGTACTAAGATGGGTCAGTTGCAGTGAAAACATTCCTCAATTTGCATTCTCGTATACGTTTTCTCGTATGTACTAAGAGAAAATATGTTAATGAAAAGAGCTGCAATATACTAATTTAAATATTTGTTGCGTCTTCTTAGCAAGATCTCTAGCATTGCGAGAGTCTTGTAACATTGTTCAAATAAATAATGGAAACTGAGTTGTGGTTTGCTGCAGTAGAGGGTGCCCGAAGAATAACGTCTATACATACAAGGGTTGAAGAACCAAACTTTTTTTTTGTGTGTGTTAAATGTAAACGTCATCTAGCTGTACAGTGCATTATGTTCCATCATTTTACCTATTTTAATTTTAATACTATATATATATATATATATATATATATATATATATATATATATATATATATATATATATATATATATACACAGTGGCTCTCAAAATTATTCACCCCCCTTGGACTTTTCCATATTTTATTGTGTTACAACATGGAATCAAACTGGATTTAATTAGGAGTTTTTGCCACTGATCAACAAAAAAAAGTCCATAATGTTAAAGTGAAAAATAAAGTCTACAAATTGTTCTAAATTAATTACAAGTATAAAACAGAAAAAATTGATTGCATAAGTATTCACCCCCTTTGCTATGACACACCTAAATAATCTCTGGTGCAACCAATTGTCTTTAGAAGTCACATAATTAGTTGAATGGAGTACACCTGTCGCATGGAGGTCCCACAGTTGGTTGTACATTTCCTAATAAACACTACATTATGAAAACGAAGGAACATTCAAAGCAAATCTGGAATAAGGTTCTTCAAAAGTACCAATCAGGGGTAGGATATAAGAACATTTCCAAAGCATTGAATATTCCCCGGAGCACAGTAAAGTCCATTATTAAGAAATGGAGAGAATATGGCACAACTGTGAATCTGTCTAGAACAGGTTGTTCTCACAAACTGAGTATCCGGGCAAGAAGGGCACTAGTCAAGGAGGCCACCAAGGAGTTACAGTCTTCCACGGCTGAGCTGGGAGACACTGTGCATACGGTAACAATAGCTTGGGTGCTTCATAAAACTGGCCTTTATGGGAGAGTGGCAAAAAGAAAGCCATTGTTGAAAGAAACTCACATTGAATCTTGGCTAGAGTTTGCCAGAAGGCATGTGGGAGACTCTGAGACCAAGTGGAAGAAGATTCTGTGGTCTGATGAGACCAAAATAGAGCTTTTTGGCCTCAACGCTAAGCGTTATGTTTGGCGCAACCTAACACCACACATCATCCTGAGAACACCATCCCTACCGTGAAGCATGGTGGTGGCAGCATCATGCTATGGGGATGCATCTCTGCATCAGGGCCTTGAAAGCTTGTGAAGATGGATGGCAAAATGGATGCAACAAAGTACAGAGAAATCCTGGAGGAAAATCTGATGAAGTCTGCAAGAGACCTGGGATTTGGAAGAAGATTCATCTTCCAGCAGGACAATGACCCCAAACATACTGCCAAAGCCACACTGGAGTGGCTTAAAAACAAAAAGGTCAATG